>NC_081360.1:38260699-38562790 GCF_030684315.1 Stegostoma tigrinum | reverse complement strand
ATTCTGTAAGTTTCAACCTGATCACCCTCTATCCACCAAACTCCATTGTGTACAGCCACACACAGTCCTCAACTGTACCACATATGACAAGCCCTTCATTTTCCTGGGATCATTCTTATAAACCTTCTCTGGGATCCAACAAAGGCCAGCATCTCCCTCCTTAGATACAGGTGCCCAGAACTGCTCACAATATTCCAAATGTGATCTGACCAGAGCCTTATACAGCCTCAACAGAGCATCTCTGCTCTTGCATTCCAGCCCTCTTGAAATGAATTCTGAATTACATTTACATTCCCAACTGCCAACTGAACTTGCAATTTTAACCTTACAAGAATCCTGAGCTGGGACTCCCAAAGTCTTTTTGTGCTTTGAATTTCCAAGCCTTTTCCCAATTAGAAAATACTCAATGTCTCTATTCTTTCTACCAAAGTGTACAAATTCACACTTTACAATATTGTATTCTATCTGCCACTTCTTGACCTACTTCCAAGCCTGTCCAGATCCTTTGCAGCCTCCCCACTTCCTCAGCATGACCGATCCTTCCAATATCTTTATGTCATCTACAAGCATAGTAACAGTGCCCTCCATTCATTATAACATGAATAGTTGTGGTCCCAAAACTCCAGCAGTCACTGGCTGCCATCCTGAAAAAGATTCCTTTGTCTTACTCTCTGCCTTTTGCCAGTCAGACAATCCTCTATCTATGCCACTAACATCATGGACTCTTAACTTATTTAGCAGCCTTCTGTGCATCACCTAGTCAAAGGCCTTCAGGAAATACTAGAGATCACATTCACTGGCTCTCCTTCATTTAACTTGCTCTTTACTTCCTTGTGGAATTTCAACAGATTAGTCAGGCAGGACCTCTCCTTGATGAAGGTGAGCTTACTCAGCCCTATTTTGCCATGTGCTTCCAAGTCCTCCTCAATCTCATCCTTAGCGATGGACTCTACAATCTTACCAGTGACCAAGTTCAGGCTAACTTGCATATAATTTCCTATCTTATTCCTCCCTCCCTTCTAAAAAAGGGGCGTTACATCTGCCATTTTCCAGTCCTCTGGCACCTTCCCTGACTCCAGTGATTCCTGAAAGATCACCACCAATGTCTCCACAAACTCCTCGGCTACCACCTTCAGAACTCTGGGGCCTAGTCCCTTTGACTCAAGTGATTCACTCACCTTCTGGTCTTTCAGCCAATCCAATACCTTATTCTTAGTGATGGCCACTACACTCACGTTTGCTCCTTCTCTCTTGAAGTTCTGGCATGCAGCTGGTGTCCTCCTCTGTGGAAACTGATGCAAAGTGAATTTTCGGTTCCTCTGCCACTACTATTTCTCCAGTCCAATATCTAGCTTTGTCCCTCTCTTATTTTTCATAAATCTAAACAACTCTTGCAATTTTTTATATTACTAGCTATCTTATCCTCATATCCTCTCCACTTTTATTGTTTTTTTAGTTACCTTCTGCTAGTTTTTAAAGATTTCTCAATCCTCTGGCTTCCTAATAATCTTTGTGCTTTTTCTTATGCTTTGATGCTGTCCTGACTTCCTTTATCAGCCATGGTTGTCACATCATTTCCTTAATGCGGTTCTTCTTCTTTGGGAAGAATTTCTGCTGTGCTTCCCAAATTACACCACCCCCCAAGAAACTTCTGGCACAGCTGCTCTGTTGTCTTCTCTTCTAGGTTTCCCTTCCAATCAGCTCTGGCCAGCTCCTCCTTCATATCTTTGTAGTTATCTTTACTGAATTGAAATACATTATATCAGATTCTAACTTCTCTCCCTCAAACTGCAGAGTGAATTCTATCATATTATGGTCACTGCCCCTTTGGGTTTCCTTCAGTTTAAGGTCCCTAATCAAGTCTGCCTTAATACACAACACCAAATTATGAATTTCCAGTTCCCTAGTGAGCTCTACTATAAGCTATTCCAAAACAAACAAAATCTCGTCTGCTGCTATTGCACAATGCCAGTTTTGTCGCCTAGCTGATTGTAGAAACCTGCTTCCTACCCACCATTGAGGACAGGAATGGAAGCGGGTCAGATGAAGTGTGGGACTCATTCAGACACCCCGTAGCAGCCATTACTGATGTTAGTGATTGTACTCACGTTAAAAATTGAGGATTGTATCTATGCCTTCCACAATGCTGGAAGGGAAAGTGATATCACAGGAGAGTTGGAGAACCGGCTCTTGAGCTGGGGTGTCTTTTTGCTTCATTGAGGACAATCTGGATTTAATGCTGAAGGATGCAAGAGAAAGGTGAAGGAATCTTCCTGCAGAGTGGCAGGAGACCACCTAGTCTTGCAGCAGGATCATCTCAGCATTCATTGTCATCCCCTTCCACCTTTGCTTCTTCCTCATCTCCTGCTGCTATCCAGATGAGCTGTTCGCTGTTCCAGGGCCTCCTTGAAACCAGTCCACAACTCTTCGCACGGGCCACGTTCTGGACAGCACAGGAGAACTCTAAGATGACCAAGCCTCTTGTAGGAGGACATTACATGGTATTATCTGACCAGTTTCAGTACTGGAATTGCATCTTCAGAATCCTGATATCCTAGTTGACAGCTGCCCTTATAAACAGATGGCATTGCATATATCACCTTTGCACCTCAGTCTGGGCTACTGTATAGTAATTACTAGTTGTTCATTGGGAAATGCAACAGTTCCCCTCTATGAGTTTGAATGGGCAGTCATTAGGTGCCTTGAGGCCACATGGATGCAATTAATAATGCCTTGAACATGGGGGAGCTCAGCAACAGAGTCAAAACACATTGCATTCTGATCCCGCGAGGGTGGCTATAATGAAGTGACTGAAGTGTTCAGTCTGGCAGAAAGAACATTCTTAACCATTGCAATAGTGTGTTGTTTCCTGTGAGACACCATCAAGATCTAACTCATCCTTGGAAGGAGATAGTGAGGAGGGCCAAGACGTTACAGGGCATGGCAATAAATATCGTGATGTGTGTAGTGTCCAGAGATGAGGCAACATCCACCTGGAGAACCAAGCTCTTTTGTAGCTCTGGGTCCCAGTTATCTGTAGGGAGCTCGGTCATTTGTTTCCTTTTTTAAGTCTCCCATTCTCAGCTACTTTTGGGATTCTGCCTTTTATGTGAAAGATTCTTGCCCACTCGCCCAAAATCTGAGAGTTATCCTGCTATTGCGCACCCACTGTTTTGATCACCTGCGCAGTGCTAAGGGCACCACCCTGCCCAGTGGCCAGCCCCCTTTGTCTCGCTGACTATTTTACGGAGATACGGTAAAGCTCTGGGGCAGCCATAGCCAGCTCCCCTCCCTTTTCCTCCCTCCCTTCAACTGATTTATTTCTAACACTACAGGTAGCCAGTGAGCCCACCACAAATTCCATCATCCAACCTTGACAAGCTGTTACTGAACTTTTAAACTGCTTAATTGGCTTCTAGCAGAAGAACCCTGCTCCACTCCCTTTTGGCAAAATCTGCTGGCACTGGGAACTGTGCCCTGTGGAATATTGGCCAATGCCAGTACTTTCAGATCCCCAGTTCCTTGTCTCCACTACTGCACCTGAGGAACCTGAAAATTCAACCCTTAATGGCTGGTAATAATAAATTCCTAATAAATATAACTATGACGCAAATGGTGTTTATGGTCTGAATAGGAATCTGCTATAGGTTACTAGGCTACGTGATTTAGTTCAGCTGTATTAAACCTGTGTAACGTGTACTCAAAATTAATCCTTTAAGCCTGGGTATCATTCTGCCGCAGTCACTCATCCAAGGCTCTAAATTTACCCTACCAATCTCATTCCCACAAGTGGAAAGCCAACAATGTGCAGCTTTTTGACCTCTGCCCAACATGATGAATTAATTTTCTAACCTCCAAAGTGTCCTTTGTGGTTAATGAGATTTCTGGCCTCCAAATCACCCTCTACGGCTAATGAAGCAATGGCAGGTTTGGGTCACCAACTTGCAAGTATATTAATTAGGGGAAATCCAGGCCATTCAATTTAAATTGGGGTTTCTTGTCACTGTAAGGTCCAGGGATATCTTGAAACTGTCCTGACGGAAAACAATATACTGGCAAGAATTTGCTGCAATAGTGTGTTCAACATCTGCTGTTAATTAGACTTGCCCCCTGCACCTACTTGCTTAAGATTGTTTGTCAAATAAGTTGCTAAAACTGAAGGCCTATAACAGCACATTGAGAGAAAAAAAAGCATCTGAGACCTAAGTGAACAGTGCAAGTAATCGTGTATCTCTTTAAACAATTAGATAAATGAATTTTGAACTTAACAGTGTCAAAATTGAGACAGATTTGCATAAGTTCTGTTCAAACCAGACACTAAAACAGAAATGAAGAGAAAAAGGAATTTGATTAAAAGAGCGAAAGATGGGGACATGAAAAGTACAATAGCATAGATCGTGTTATTAATGATAAATGAACAATGTTCACCATTCATCCGCACTGGCAGTTGCCCTCAGAGGATGCACAGGCTTCTTAGCAAAGATGTTCTCCAATTTGGCATGGATTCAGACTGTGCCCTTGACAGATGTGCTCATGAGCAATGCAAGGAACAGCAAAGGCATTTAACCAATCAGTCTGAAGAATCCTAAGGCACATAACGTCTGAACCAGAAAGTGAAAAATAGGAAGACTTGGAAATAATTAGTTTAGATTGTACCTACTGTGCAAATACAGTCATTTCACGTCAGCTTCTGTATTTCAATGGCGACACAGACTTGGGAAGACAGCAGTAGAGACACATGACATCAACTTTAGATGATGATACTCAATGGTGTCTCTACATGAGCATAAAACTGTTGACCCGAGAACACATTGAGGAACTCAAACTGGAATATAAAGCTCAAGGAACTGTGAAACCTCTCTTTGAATATCCAGCAGATTGGTGGAAAACAGTCAAGAGAAACACCAAGAAGTTCTTCATTCTCAAATGTGCTCAGAACGCAAGACAGAGATTGGTAAAATTGTTCCAATCTCAGAAGAGCATGCATCCTGCTGCAAAAAATTGGGGGCGGGAGCAGGCGATGTCGAGAAGGATGTCCAGGAGGTGAAAATCCAACAAGCTTCGGCCTCTGCCTTGGAATTCTCCAAGATCATCTTCCAGTCCAGTGTCTGCTCTGTGGAGCAGGATTAGATGCGCTCATGTTTCTTCTTCCAGAAGGTGAAAAGAGAGAACTCTGTGATCAGCAGCCAAAAGGAAATAAATGGCTCAGTAACACCATCTCAGTCTGACATCTTGAGGATCAGCAAATCCTATTATGCCAGGTAGTTTGACACGAAGCCCATGGACAGTGTGTACTCCCAGTCATTTCTGTCATTTATCATACAGGTCGTAGACGACAGCGCATGGGAGAGGGTGGACCATTATCTCCAGATGTTCAAGGCCCTTGAGTCCTTAGAGAAGAGTAATATTCCCAAACAAGTTATATTCAGCTCTGTGAGATTTGATTGGTTAGGGCCTGCTGGAGATGTACAACTGTATGCGTCTGTCAGGTAGCACGTGCAAATCCATGAGGAAGGGTATCATCACCCTCATCGTCCGGCCTGTGGAAGACGGAGGGAACTAAGAATCGGCAAATGATCTCACTGCAGAATGTGAATTACAAAATCTTCTCCAAGGTCATTGCCAACTAAGTCAGGTCTGCTCTGTGATCAGTGATTCATCCCAACCAAACTGGTGCTGTACTGGGCAGGAAGATCTCCGAAAGTCTCATGCTCCCCAGGGATACGATCGTTTATGTGCAGAGCAGGGGGCTGGACACCTGCCTCATCAGCCTGGACCAGGCAACAGCCTTTGACAAGAGATCACACATGTATTGGAGGGCCATGTTCCCTAAAATGGGTTTTTTCAATTAGATCTGACTGCTCTACACCACCATCATTCGTGCAGTCTCAACCAACGATTGGGAATCAGGAAACATCTCAATCAGATCCGGTGTAAGGCAGGGCTGCCCATTCTACTGCCTTGTTTGTATGGAGCATAGAATCTCTTGCTGACTTTATGCGGAAGGATGTGAGCCTGAGAGGCGTGACCATTCCAGGCAGCAGAGGTCTGCTAGCCAAAGCCTCTCTGTACGTGGATGACTTTGCTTTTTCTGCTTGGATCCACTGTCAGTGCGCAGCGAGCATTGTGACCAGTTCAAACTGACTTTGGGAGCCACGATAAATTGAGGTAACAGCAAGGCCATATTCTTTGGGAACTGGGCCTATCAATTCTTTATCCCCTTCACCATCAGGGCAGATTATCTGAAGGTATATGGTTTGGAGAGTTGAGGGCATTATCAAAAGCTAGGAGGAGCTCATCGCCAAGGTGAGGCAGAAACTGGCAGGATAGGAGCACCGCTCCTTCTCAGTCATGGGTAAAAGCCTGGTCATCGGGTATGAGGTACTGTCAGTGTTGCTGTATGTGGCGCAGGTCTGGCCTATTCCCCGAGCCTGCACTACTGCAGATACCCAAGCCATTTGCCACTTTATCTGGAGGTCAAAGATGGACCATAACTTGGTTGATGGTGAGAAAGGCACTATCTCCGATCCTTCAAATATACCAGTTTGCCTTCGAAGCAGCCATGCTGGTAAAGAGACTGATATACACTTCCTTCTGGAATATGCCTTCACAAAAAAGCCCTGGAGAGAGATGCAGTGGCTTTTTATAGAATCCTGACAGTGTGGAAACAGGCTCTTCAGCCCAATAAGTGCGCACCAACCCTCAGAGCGTCCCACCCAGACCCATCTCCCTATAACTCACCTCATCCCTGAACACTATGGGCAATTTTGCATGGCCAATCCACCCAGCCTGCACATCTTTGGGCTGTGGGAGGAAACCAGAACATCCAGAGGAAACACACACAGACACAGGGAGAATGTGCAAACTCCACACAGACAGTCACCCGAGGCTGGAATCAAACCCAGTTTGCTGGCACTGTGAAGCTGTAGTGCTAACCACTGAGCCACTGTTGAGGTTCATCCGACTCCAGTGTCTGTTCCCTGGGACTCAAACCGAGACAAACTAATATCAACTGTTCCTGGAAGACAATAATAAACTCAATAAAAAATGCTCTTTGGTCTTCCTGAAACTTGTTGTGCAAAAAATTTATATCAAATGTTGCAGACTAGCACCGTCCAAGGTGCAGTGAGGAAAGGCCATTGTCGAAGGCCTCAGCTCTTTCTGCAAAAATATAATGGGGGTTTAGTTATGTTTCAAAATACTCTCATAGCCTTAATGGGAATGTAATTTTATTTCTGCAGTTAATTTTCATGTTTCGAAAATGCCTTTTTTGTTGCTATTGGATTGAATTTTCAACGAGGAATTTCAAATTTCCTGATAACCTATGAACAAAGCAATTTTTTGAAATAAAACAATACCTCCTTGAAGTTGTTGTACAAGATGCCTTTTTGTTGCAAAATGCCTTTTTCATTGAAGCAAGCGCTAATGAGGAATGCCAAAATTCCGGTGTATTTTCTGCAAAGTCTGCATAAAACGATTTCGGACCTTTGTATGTACTTACAAGATAATTTATAAAGAAAGCATATTTTTGCAATAAAAACATTCTACCTGAAATTACCACACAATTAGTGCATAAATAACAGCAACCACGAATAACCTCATTGTAACTTTAAAATCTGGCCCCATTATAATTGCAGCTGTAGCAATTATTTGACTTTTGTTGCATTTTCTCTTTTTTTTACAAAAGGTTACATTATAATTTATCCATGCTGCCAATATTAAATTCGATCTTCCATCCTACCAACAGATGCTGGACTAAGCACCTAGCAAGGCAGCAAATGAGCATTGTATATACTGTTTGATTGTTTTATGTAATCTACTGAGCCAGGGTTGTACTAGAGTTGCAAGTTGATTGACAATGTGTTTATCTTTGGAAGGCAAGGAAAATCAATAAGGTTCAATGAACACAATGTTCCATGGAAATTAATTGCATTACGTGAACCAGAACAGGAAAATGGAAAAGATAGACCACGTTCATGAGAGTGTGTTGCAACAAAAAAAATGAATCTTTCAGGATATGCCTTGCATTCTTCACAGGAATCATATGTGACTTTAGCCTTTACCTTGTGGCCTGTATCAGCCTTAATCTTTAAGTTGACAAACAGAACATTACTAAATACTCAATACTAAAATTATGAGTAGCAATGGATAAAAATGGGATTTAAGCTAATTGAAATATACATTGTCCAGAATGGGGTCCAGAATGAGGGAAGCGATACCCCAGTGGTATTATCACTGGACTGTTAATCCAGAGACCTAAATAATGTTCTGGGGACCTGAGTTCAAATCCCACCACAGCAGAAGGGCGAATTTGAATTCAATAAAATATCTGGAATTAAGAATCTAATAATGGTCATTCGTCAATTGTCAGGAAAAACCCATCTAGTTCTGAAGGGAAGGAAATTGCCATCCTTACCTGATCTGGCCTACACGTAACGCCAGACGGACAGCAATGTGATTGACTCTGATCTGACCACTGAGCAATTAGGGATGGACAATAAATGCTGCCTAGTCAGTGATACTCTCATCCCGTTAATGAATAAAGGAAAAAAAGTGCTACTCATGGATATAATAATCTTCCTTCGTCAGGGCTGTCCAAATGCATAATACTTGTGTCATAAGTATCAGAAAATAGTATAGGGTGAAAAAGTCAAAAGTTTTTGCATTTACTTCCTCAATATTAAAGAGACATGGTTTTCAAAGTGAAGTATGCTGTAATTATTGATCATTAGCCTAATTATTATTCCAGGTGCATGTTTGAAATACTCAGCACAGGCAGTGAACAGGTTTTGTTCTGGTGTTCACTCACAAATTGATTTGTTTGCTTGAGTTCCAACTACCAGAGCAAATCTTCTTTACCCAGCTCAAGGAAGGCCATGAATGTGAAAAAAAATCAAGGAAGTACTTTAAAGACTCCCCGAAGGCTTACCTCAAGAAATGGAATAAAGATGTTAATGCCTGGCAAACCCTCACTCAGAAGAAGCTGACTCAGAGGAATTTCTTGCATTCTCTTTCTCAGTGATACAGAAAATCCTAGGTGGACAACTATAGACATCAGTGAGCATCTGCTGATGACGACAACTATCCAGAATAAAACAGATTTTCACTAGGTTTCTTTAATGGACTCAGACTAACCCATTTGTTAGAGACAAAAGATTATCAAGGAATAAATGCTTAAGCTATAAGACAGAATTGAAGCTGTATCCCCTTAATCCAAAACACATACACACTGAATTAGCACACAAAAAGACAGTAATCTTTGCAGAGATTACGGTTTTTAAAATTGAAAGGTAAAGGCCTAAAACAAGTGGTAATGGCCATGTGTCTGAAACAGACAAAATCTGTTGATTCTCATAGCCCACTGAGTTTCCTGTCAATGAAACTGAGTTGCTGATGGCTGTAGCCTAATGGAAGATGTTCAGTTCAGTTTATAATCATCCTGGATCTGGTCTTTTGAAAGTGGCCACGGTCCAACATTTCAGATTCTACTAGGTAATGAGAATATCGGTATTTGAAAACTTATTCAGATTCGTGGACACGTCTATGGAGAAAAGAATCTCTGGGATGTCTTGCTTTTGACCTGAATTGGGTCTGTAAAACAGAAAACTAAGTCTAGAAGGTTTCAGTGTGCAACTATTAGCAGAGTAGTCCCCTAGTCTTTTCCAATTTAGGTCTTCCCGTGATTAAGGGTCATGACCACCATCTCTTATCTGCTTGAAAGCATTTCTTGTCTTCCCCAAAGTCAGCTGATTTTTTTTGCTGTTATCAGCTAGTGACTTTCAGAACACATGAAATTGTTGACTACATTCTTTGATAAAACCACATGGTGTACACTTTTCATTCCAGAAAGTATCCAAACCATTTCATAATCTTCCAATTTCTCAAATTATCTTAAACATAAGTATGTATTTCCAGCAGCACTTACTGCTGCATGTTTAATGCACTGTCTCATTCACATGCCACCATTTTAACCACCTGCTTTTTGAGGGCTGTCAAGGTAAGCATAAGTGAAGGCCTTATGAAAATAATTAAATCTGAATGCTTCAATTAGTGTTTAAATATTACATTAATGTATATGCATTGGAATTTAGAAAACTGAGGGATCTTATTGAAAGAGAAGATTCTAAGGGGACCTGACACTGTAAATGCTGAGAGCACATTTCTCCTCTTGGGGAAACCGCAAATTAGGGAACATAAGTTTGCAAATAAGGGATCTCCCATTTACGTTGGCGTAGAATTGGATTTTCTTTTTACTTCCGGAGGGCCAGTAGCCTTTGGAATTCTTGTCCCAAGTTGAGGTTGGGTCATTAAATATATTTGTCATGCTTGCCTTCATTGGTCAGTGCATTGATTACAGCAGTTGGGAAATTGTTCTGTGGCTGTACAGGATATTGGTTAGGCCATTTTTGGAATACTGCATTCAGTTCTGGTTTCCCTGCTACAGGAAAGATGTTGTTAAGTTTGAAAGGGCTCAGAAAAGATATATAAAGCAGTTGCCAGGTTTGGAGGGTTTGAGCTACAAGGAGAGGCCAAATAGGCTGGGGCTTTTATTCCCTGGAGCATCAGAGGCTGAGGGGTGATCTTATAGAGATTTATAAAATCATGAGGGACATGGATAAGGTGAATAGCCATGTTCTTTTTCCCAGTGTAGGGCAGTCCAAACTTAGAGGTCATAGGTGAGAAGGGAAAGATTTAAAAGGAGCCTGAGGGACAACTTTTTCACGTGGGGAGTGGTGTGTGTACAGAATAAATTGCCAGAGGAGTGATAGAGGCTGGTACAATTGCATCATTTATAAAGGCATCTGGGTGAGTACATGAATAGGAATGGTTTAGAGGGATATGGGCAAATGGGACCAGATTAATTTAGGATATTTGGTTGACATGAATGAGTTGGACTGATGGGTCTGTTTTTGTGCTGTATGACTCTATGCCTCTCTGTTCAAAACTGAGTTAGACAGGTTGTTGATTGGCAAGCAAGTCAAGAATAGAGGAAGCAGACTGGAAAATTGAGACAAGGTGACAATCAGGTCATCCAGAATTTTATTAAATGGGAGGCAGGCTGGAAAGCATATTATATTCTTTTTTTTTAAGTTTATGTGCTGTTGCCAAAATGTTTTGAAGTGCTTTTCGATCAGCACTGAGAGATGGCGATATACCCTCTCTTAGGAGGTGCAGTTTCACTTGAAATACATCAGAAGTGGTGCAAAGGCACTTTTGCCTGAAATGAGAGTGGTTTGTGGTATGACCAAGAGTGTATTCCATTAGTCAAATCAAACTGAGTACCAGGAAACATGCCTGAGTCTGATGACAATAACTTTGATTTCCTTTGTATTCAGAAATGCGCCTTCTGCTCTATTAGACTGAGAATCTCCACAAGACATATTGTAGCAAATTATCTTATTTCCTTCACTAGTACCTTCAAAACTTGCACCCTTTAACACGTAGAAGCAGTGGCATGTCACATAGGAACCCCGACACCTCCAAATTTCCCTCCTAATCATCTGATTTGGAAATGTATCAGAATGTTTCTACTGTCGCTGGAGGAAAATCCTAGAACTCTGAAGAGATGTATCGTCATGACATGGATTGCAGAAGTTCCTTACTTACCTTACTTACTGTGGAGAGGACCCAGTATGCTTCAGCGATGGCTGCATTGCTGACAACACCCCATCATCGTCGCAGGGCAGCAATGTCATCGGTAAAAGCAAGATGGTGGTCAAAGAATTTAATGGTCAAAGAAAGAGTAGGGCCGATCAGGGATAGCATAGGGAACTTGTGTGTGGAGCCTGAGGAGGTAGGGGAAGCCCTAAATGAGTTTTTTGCTTCTGTCTTTACGAAAGAAACAAACTTTGTATTGAATGAAACCTTTGAAGAGCAGGTGTGCATGCTGGAATGGATAGAGATAGAGGAAGCTGATGTGCTGAAAATTTTGTCAAACATTAAGAGTGACAAGTCGCCAGGCCCGGACCAGATTTGTCCTCGGCTGCTTTGGGAAGCGAGAAATGCAATTGCTTCGCCACTTGCGAAGATCTTTGCATCCTCGCTGTCCACTGGAGTCGTACCTGAGGACTGGAGAGAGGCAAATGTAATTCCTCTCTTCAAGAAAGGAAATAGGGAAATCCCCGGCAAATACAGACCAGTAAGTCTCACGTCTGTCGTCTGCAAGGTGTTAGAAAGGATTCTGAGGGATAAGATTTATGACCATCTGGAAGAGCATGGCTTGATCAAATACAGTCAACACGGCTTTGTGAGGCATAGGTCATGCCTTACAAACCTTATCGAGTTTTTTGAGGATGTGACTAGAAAAGTTGATGAGGGTCGAGCTGTGGATGTGGTGTATATGGACTTCAGTAAGGCATTTGATAAGGTTCCCCATGGTAGGCTCATTCAGAAGGTCAGGAGGAATGGGATACAGGGGAACTTAGCTGCTTGGATACAGAATTGGCTGGCCAACAGAAGACAGCGAGTGGTAGTAGAAGGAAAATATTCTGCCTGGAAGTCAGTGGTGAGTGGGGTTCCACAGGGCTCTGTCCTTGGGCCTCTACTGTTTGTAATTTTTATTAATGACTTGGATGAGGGGATTGAAGGATGGGTCAGCAAGTTTGCAGACGACACAAAGGTCGGAGGTGTTGTTGACAGTGTAGAGGGCTGTTGTAGGCTGCAGCGGGACATTGACAGGATGCAGAGATGGGCTGAGAGGTGGCAGATGGAGTTCAACCTGGATAAATGCGAGGTGATGCATTTTGGAAGGTCGAATTTGAAAGCTGAGTACAGGATTAAGGATAGGATTCTTGGCAGCGTGGAGGAACAGAGGGATCTTGGTGTGCAGATACATAGATCCCTTAAAATGGCCACCCAAGTGGACAGGGTTGTTAAGAAAGCATATGGTGTTTTGGCTTACATTAACAGGGGGATTGAGTTTAAGAGTCGTGAGATCTTGTTGCAGCTCTATAAAACTTTGGTTAGACCGCACTTGGAATACTGCGTCCAGTTCTGGTCGCCCTATTATAGGAAAGATGTGGATGCTTTGGAGAGGGTTCAGAGGAGGTTTACCAGGATGCTGCCTGGACTGGAGGGCTTATCTTATGAAGAGAGGTTGACTGAGCTCGGTCTCTTTTCATTGGAGAAAAGGAGGAGGAGAGGGGACCTAATTGAGGTATACAAGATAATGAGAGGCATAGATAGAGTTGATAGCCAGAGACTATTTCCCAGGGCAGAAATGGCTAGCACGAGGGGTCATAGTTTTAAGCTGGTTGGTGGAAAGTATAGAGGGGATGTCAGAGGCAGGTTCTTTACGCAGAGAGTTGTGAGAGCATGGAATGCGTTGCCAGCAGCAGTTGTGGAAGCAAGGTCATTGGGGTCATTTAAGAGACTGCTGGACATGTATATGGTCACAGAAATTTGAGGGTGCATACATGAGGATCAATGGTCGGCACAACATTGTGGGCTGAAGGGCCTGTTCTGTGCTGTACTGTTCTATGTTCTATGTTCTATGGTGCTGAAGAGTGGTGACACGGTTCTGCGACATTGGCACAGCAAGTGGACCTGTGCTGGTGATGGTCTCAAGCATTCGGGGTGGAAGAGTCTGGATGCAGGCCCATGGCTAAGCACTTAAGAAGGATTGAAATGCTAATTTTTAAATTTTATATCCTGATTTTCTACCTTGTATCTTAGATTTTGTACATAGGTACCTAAGATGGTGCCAGAGAATGGTGACGTTGTATACGTTTCACTGTACTCCTATATCCCTATACTTGAATACATGTGACAATAAAACCTAATTCTAATTCTAAGTCCATGGAGAAGGCTCAAAATAACTTCTCACAGGCAATTACGTAAGGGCAATAAATACAGGCCTTGCCAATAATGCCTATATTCAATGGCTAGTGGTACTACTAAAGCTGATCAGAGCTACTCGATTGAAACTTTCTCTCCAAAAAAAAACAAAGAATGTAGCAGGAGGGTATAATAATTGGACAGGTTTGCAGTGAAGAGCCTCAGCCTTTGGCCACCATAGAAATGAAGTTCTGGATGGGATGGCCTTCTTTCCCTCCACCAAGTGAGGAAATTAATAACTATTTAATGGCTCTTCAATGAATATAGGCAATTAGCTTCTGAAATGCAGGTAAGGATAGTGGGATGCTTTGCGACCAGTCAAATGGAGTTACTACCTGGTTTGCTTGGAGGGGTATGTGGATTGACAAGACTGGCTTTGGGAATGGTCAGGTTAAGGATGAGAGAGAAGACGGAGAGAAAATGAAATTCCCTTCACTTGATCCCAACTCCCCCAAACCTTGTGATTCGCCCATAGAAGTGCCCCCTATGCCGCTGCCCCTGGACTTCTGGATAACTGTGCCACGAGCAGCCAATGTCCCCAGTGTGGCACCACAGCTCAGAGTGGCTGCCAGTCTATGATCAGCTGGCAGCTTCATGCACAGTGTGACCTCTTTGACCCAGGAAGAGATTTCAGGGGAAAGCTACTAAAACACCGAAAAGGCACTTGATTAACCAATTACAACTGTGGTGAAAGAGTGAGGGATCACTCCTGTTTTTAAGTCTGCCACCACACTTAAAACACAAAGCTGAAGACTCTGCCCAACAACTTAGCAAGAAATGACAAGTATCAATTAGAGTTTAACTTCCCACATGACTATTAATATTTTAAATGAAGCACTGAAGATATTAAACAATAATATACAGAACAATTGTAGCTATATAATTTCTGTGAAATATCCACCCACACCTCATTAGGTCTGTCCCTGCACACAAATAGTACACAGGGACAAGCATAATTTATTTGTGCTGTGTTCTTAAGACTGCAGAAAGTTAGACGATGGAATTAGTGAACTGTCCTTAACATTTTGTAGGTTAACTAAATTCAGAAGAGGATCCTGAGAATTAGGAATTGACCAATATAGCTGCATTATTTACAGAAGGTCCAAGATACATATCAAGGTATTGTGGTTCTCATCGTTAACATACGTCCTGCTATGGGGATCAGTAAGCTCAGACAGTTACAGTATGAGTACTAATAGCACAGGCTCAATCCCCATACCAGCTTTGTTAGTTCAGGGAGCTGTGCTTGTTTGCCTTGTTTGCATTTGACATGGAATCGTGTCTTTTTAGCAATATAATCAATTTCTTCTCTCTAACGTAGGGAGATGTCAATGGTTCTGTGTGGACGATAGCTAATCACCTTAAATCTCTAGAGATGAAAAGTGAACGCTTGGGAGTTAAGATAACTATTTCAAAGAACAGTCAGCATGTCTGCCAGAGAGAAGATCATATTTAACAACTCTTAAGGACATTTTAAGGGCATTTTTGTGGCAAACAAGTAATTAGTATTATAATTTGGAGATTTCCACAAAACCTTTGACAAAATTTCAGAATGACATTGAATTAAAATTATAAAGAGCCCTCAGTGGGGATTATTTTCTCATGTAGCTCTGAATATTAGTGCAAATTGGAATAGTGAATATACTGTGGCATTGGAGACAGAATTAGTTTAAAAACAGGAAACAGAACCTGGCTATAAATGGAAACCTCTCAGTCTGAAAATAAATTATCAGCTGCATACTCCAGTGATCCATTATGGGATCTTTACTCTTTCCCCATATACCAGTTGAGCATCAGCATAAAACTGAAGGAAAAATAAATTATTTGTGATTGCAGCTTTAGGGCTTGTTACAAATATTCAGGCAGGCAGTCGAAATAGCCACACAGATCTCATCCCACAGGTCGTACTACTTTCCTGCTGACTGCAATCTGGCTTTTTAAGCAGACAGACAAACACACAGATGAAGAAGAATGCTGTTCTTTTAAATTGCAATGAATCAGCTTCCAACAATGTGATTCATCCTAATTGTAATTTTAACCCGAGGCCAGAAATATCAATTAATTTCACTCCTAGCATTGTCTTCTGCTGATAACCTTATGTAGGCCCAAAATTTTTCCAGGGCAGGAAATTGATTCCATGGGTTCCAGTAACTTCTCTATGGACAGCAGTTTAAAGAAGGACATTTACACTGAAGTCTATCAGGTCTCTCTGGCATTTGATTCCAATATGGTCCTGCTGCAGTAAGTGGTGTTTCAACAAAAACCCGGGGTTTTGTTTTTGACTGCTTTGCAAGTTTAAGTATCCGTCATGGTCAGGGTGTAGAGCTGGATGAACACAGCAGGCCAAGCAGCACCAGAGGAGCAGGAAAGCTAACGCTTCGGTCTAGACCCTCCTTCAGAAAAAAATTTTCTGAAGAAGGGTCTAGACCCAAGACGTCAACTTTCCTGCTCTTCTGATGCTGCTTGGCCTGCTGTGTTCATCCAGCTCCACACATTGTTATGTCAGATTCTCCAGCACCGGCAGTTCCGAATACATCTGTCATGGTCCATCCCTTTAAGCTATAGGGTTGTCTTCTGCTGCAAGTACACAGGTGACCACAGTTGGTTGCCCTACAGTCACAAGCAATATATCTGCTGGTTGTGTTAGCATATAGGCTACTGTGGGTCCGTCAGAAGGGTGGTGGGGGTGTGCAGTTGTGGCCTAGTTGTCGTGTATCCAGAGTGATGTAACGGGTTAGGGGAAGTATTTTTCAGAGGGCAGGGGAGTAGGTGATGAATCCACTTAATACTTATCCAGCAATTAGACTCGTTCTTTATTTACTAAAAATTGTTCCTGTAACTATTAGGCTTAAGTGAGGCGGAACACCTCAAGTTTTTCAATTTTTAATGGATTCTTTCAGAGAGTTCAAGATACAGGGGAATTGCACATTGGAAAATTCAATTTCCCAGCTAATAGTCACAGGCTCAGCTTTGTTGATGATTCCACATGATCCTGATAGACAATTCCAGCCTGCACTCAGAAGCAATTTTCTGGCCACCAGAATAACTTACTTTCTTTCACTTTCAAAATGTAGACAAATATAATGATAACTGCACAGGGCTTTAGTTATACACTTGAGTACTGTGCACAGCTTCGGCATCCCTATGTACAAAAGAATATCATTGCATGAGATGGTTCACACAACTGATTGCTGGCATGAAGTGTTAGCATATGAGAAAAGGTTGAGCAGGATTGACCTGTACTGATTGGGTTTTTAAAAAATGAATGAAAGATGATCTTGTTGATTTGTATATCCTGTGAAGAGTTGAAGGTGGTCATGCTGACAGGATGTTTTGCCTTTTGCAGAAATTATTTTTAAAATTCCCATTTAAGGATGAGGCAAGGAAAAATGAGTACTGACTTCATGTCAGCCCCACAATGTGAACCAAAATCATCTTGACCTTGACATTCCATAACGGTTTTCCAAACACAGCTAGTATCTACTAGAACACAACAGGCCAGGCAGAATAAGAGGAGCAGGAAAGCTGCCGTTTCGGTCTGGATCCTTATTCAGAAATCCAGCTCCACACTGTGTTATCTCAGACTCTAGCATTGGCAGTTCTTACCATTTCAAGCATCTACTAGAGCCTCGTGTTAATTGGGCACTGTCTCAGTATTTGCTTCACGTAGCCCAATGTAGCTGCACTCTGTCATCCACAAGCGCAGCTTCCTACAGTTCAATGTCCTCATTCTTCTCCTTAGACAACTGCTCCTTTTCCCCAGCTCCTCAGCACTCACCCGGTTGCCACATTGCTTGCTCTGATTGTGCAAAGTACAACAGACCAGGATGGTCTGTACACTTTATCCAGACTAAAGTGGGGCGTGCCTCTCTGTGCTGGGATTGCACCTTCAGCAGTCCCATTAATTACTGCCACTTGCCCCTTGCCCCGAGTGACAGCACATACAGCAGCTTGGTGAAGGTGCAGCACTGGCTGAGTGACTAACACAATACATTTAAAAGGGAGTGAGTGTCTTCTGTGCTCTGCTCCCCTTCCCATCCCAGATCAGCATCAACTATTCCACTTTCTATTGCATTCATGAAAGTCCGTCATCATATTTAAATGAAATATGAAGCAGATATGGTTCCCTCATCCGACATCCTTCAAAGTTCCACAAATGACGAGGTGCTTTTCTTCAACATTTGCTTCCTTTTAAGCTAATTGCCACTAACTCTGCATCACTGAGCAGGCAGTGTTAGTTTAGCCAGCATTAATGGCATGGTGTAATCTACCTTTGACTACCATTTAATGTATTAACATGTTCATTCTCCATGCATGATATGTTTGCAAGGAAATATTTGCAAATATAATACAGCCAGACTTTGCAAATACATGCTTCACGTTTTTGCCAATTTGTTGTTTCAATGTCTAGTATATTTCAATCCTGCAATTTCAGCTATAAAAGTCATACCGACTCCACTCATCCTGGGCATTGTCAGAGTCACTTTTTCAGTTGCATTGCGCATCTAGAGCATGGCAAGTGATGACAGAGACGGCAGCTCACCATCAGCACCAGGCACTTAACACGTTATAAATTATTCTTAATTGAAAGACCTTGCCGATGCCTTTATAAACTCAGCTCACTGCTTCACAAAAGCATAAAGATGGTGCAAGATGCTCCCAACATCAAGATAGATAATATTAGACTTATCTAACTCAACTACAAATCTCACTATCGCCCATGACACTCAGAACCCTGTAGGGTTTTGCCCATTGTTACTTTCTTTTGCTTTAATGTAATTAGTTTGATTATTTAATGGTAAATCTCAATATTAGAAAAAAGTAACCTGTTATAATATGTTGTCAACATTCCTTTAAAACAGGACAACAAAGTGTGAAGCTGGATGAACACAGCAGGCCAAGCAGCATCTCAGGAGCACAAGAGCTGATGAAGGGTCAAGGCCCGAAACATCAGCTCTTGTGCTCCTGAGATGCTGCTTGGCCTGCTGTGTTCATCCAGATTCACACTTTGTTATCTTGGATTCTCCCACATCTGCAGTTCCCATTATCTCTTCCTTTAAAACAGCTTGTCTCTTTAAAAAAAACTCAGCAATAACCCACCTCCACAAAGAAAATGTATTAGTCATGACTCTTTACTCAGAACATTTCAGCAGTGGTACAGATTAGATATGTACACATAATCTCCCAATAAACACATTCAGATTTTTGTAATCAAGTAAAGAATCCATATTATTGTTTGATCAATCTGTCATACGTTTGATAGCTTTGTGGTGAATAGAACAAAACAAGCCACAGTAACTTTATAGCTATGTTTTTAGTGTTAAAATAATTTCTATTTGGTAGCCAACATGACAGGCAATAGTGAGAACACAGCCATCCCTTTTTGCGAGGCACAAATTGAATCTGTGGGTTAGTTGCAGCTGACCTTCTGTTTGATGCATGTTAAAGTGAGTGTGAGCACCAAGGCACACTTCCCAGAGGATGGCTGTGTACCCTGCCTATCAGGATGCAGCTGTCAATTATCTGAGAAACAGTTGGGAATAGAAGGCAAAGAATATGCTGCACTTGTTACCTTGTGAGCTATTTCAACTAGCCAACTGTATTACAGAATTACTGGTTGACTCCAGATTCCAGTGCAAAGTCAGTCCAGCTGAAAGGAACATACAGTTTAGAGTCTGTAGCATCTCCGTGAATACAGTTTTAATCAGAGACCATAGTGATTTATTTGTTGTTGTGTATCATTAGCAGTAATTAATTTTTCAGTTGTCCTTTGAGTTCTCAATGATCTGATTTTTCTTTTTAATCAGCATTGTCACCAGGCACAAGTCAGGAATAGTTTGGAATACTCCCCACTTGCCTGGATGGGTGCAGCTCCAACAACATTCAAGAAGCTGGACACCACATCCACAAACATCCACTCCCTCCACCACTGGCACTCAGTACACACAGTTGCTGCTTTCTACAAAATGCACTGCAGAATTTCACCAAAGATTGTTAGACAGTACCTTCCAAACCCATGACGACTTCCATCTAGAAGGACAAGGGCAGATATGATAATTTACTATAATCCCGTGGGCTTTATTTTTAATAGCCAGAATTCAGATCGAAGCTCTAACGGGGACCACACACTGACATAAAATATATTTTTACCCTACATCGTATCAGCCAGCGCAACAGCAGAGAAGTCTCTTAAAAGTCGATACCAAAGTTAATGTCAACCATTTTACATTTTGGAAATCTACAGAACAGCCTGACCATCCGAGTTTAACAGTTTTCTTCTGCACATGCAGGGATTCAGACAATCTGTGATGTTACTGCACTGTACTATATATGAGCGGAATAATTTAAAAAAATCACAACTCCCCTGAAACAAAGACTCTGTGTAAAATTTAATTCTATCCATCACAGTGGGAAATATGGTGACCAGACTCATTTACTCAAAAGAGAGGTCCATGCATCAGTCTTCCAGATGTTAGAAAACCTGTTGTGAAAAAGGCAGACAGAGGACGATGTGGCAAACTCATCCACTTACTGTTAGACATCAATAGGATCATTCATAAGCCAATTGACACTATTGATCCCTGAACTGACTGAATTTTTGGTGATTCATAGATTAAATGGAAGCCACATGGGTTTTCTCTACTTTCTAAAGCTCACCTGGCAAACATTTTGATTAGAAATAATGGGAACTGCAGATGCTGGAGAATCCAAGATAACAAAGCGTGAGGCTGGATGAACACAGCAGGCCGAGCAGCATCTCAGGAGCACAAAAGCTGATGTTTCGGGCCTAGACCCTTCATCAGAGAGGGGGATGGTGAGAGGGTTCTGAAATAAATAGGGAGAGAGGGGAAGGCGGACCGAAGATGGATAGAGAAGATAGGTGGAGAGGAGAGTATAGGTGGGGAGGTGGGGAGGGGATAGGTCAGTCCATGGAGGACAGACAAGTTAAGGAGGCAGGATGAGGTTGGTAGGTAGGAAATGGAGGTGTGTCTTGAGGTGGGAGGAGGGGACAGGTGAGAGGAAAAACAGGTTAGGGAGGCGGGGACGAGCTGGGTTGGTTTTGTGATGCAGTGGTGAAGAGGCTGAATTGTTCCTGCAACCTTTGGGTGGCATCATTGTGGCACTGCAGGAGGCCCATGATGGACATGTCATCTAAGGAATGGGAGGGGGAATTAAAATGGTTTGCGACTGGGAGGTGCAGTTGTTTATTGCAAACTGAGCGAAAGTGTTCTGCAAAGCGGTTCCCAAGTCTCCGCTTGGTTTCCCCAATGTAGAGGAAGCCACACCGGGTATAGTGGATGCAGTATACTACATTGGCAGATGTGCAGGTGAACATCTGCTTAATATGGAAAGTCATCTTGGGGCCTGGGATGGGGGTGAGGGAGGAGGTGTGGGGGCAAGTGTAGCACTTCCTGCAGGTTGCACCTGGCACTTTACCCTGCAACCGCAGGAAGTGCTACACCTGCCCCCACACCTCCTCCCTCACCCCTATCCCAGGTCCCAAGATGACATCCCACATTAAGCAGATGTTCACCTGCACATCCGCCAATGTGGTATACTGCATCCATTGTACCTGGTAAACAACTGCACCTCCCAGTGGCTAACCATTTCCACTCCCCCTCCCATTCTTTAGACGACATGTCCATCATGGGCCTCCTGTAGTGCCACAATGGTGCCACCCGAAGGTTGCAGGAACAGCAACTCATATTCCGCCTGGGAACCCTGCAGCCCAATGTTATCAATGTGGACTTCACCAGTTTCAAAATCTCCCCTCCCTCCACTGCATCCCAAAACCAGCCCAGCTCGTCCCAGACTGCCTAACCTGTCCTTCCTCTCACCCATCCCCTCCTCCCGCCTCAAGCTGCACCACCATTTCCTACCTACTAACCTCATCCCGCCTCCTTGACCTGTCCGTCCTCCCCAGACTGACCTATCCCCTCCCTACCTCCCCACCCATACTCTCCTCTCCACCTATCTTCTCCTCTATCCATCTTCGGTCTGCCTCCCCCTCTCTCCCTATTTATTCCAGTTCCCTCTCCCCATCCCCCTCTCTGATGAAGGGTCTAGGCCCGAAACGTCAGCTTTTGTGCTCCTGAGATGCTGCTTGGCCTGCTGTGTTCATCCAGCTTCACACTTTGTTATCCTGGCAAACATTTTGTGGGCTTTACGAACGGTCTTTTGGAGATGACACCTCCTGGTCATGAACCAGGTGCATGTTCCAGTGGCCTGACATTGGGAAGGGATGCTACAGAAGGCTACTCACTTGTCTTATCCCAGAAACCCTTATCCAGCCTCTTCACCTTAGATCTCATCCCTATAAATCCCAGTGTACTCTCACTCATCCATGTCCAAGAAATCACCCATAATCCTTACCATTAACCTATGCACCTAGTAATAAGGTCATTTTCCATTAAAGTTTTAATTTCCTGCATAGGAATTTCATTTATAACTGAGCAATCTCAGCTGGGAGATAGCTGTCTCGATATTAATTTCATATCGAAACATTTTAATTAGCTTTTGTCCTTTGTTTACTCTGCTATATATATTTTCATTTCTGAAGTCCCTGCAAAATGTTAGATTTTATTTGTAGCATTTCTTTTTAGTGAAAATAATACATTAATTTTCTAAATAGCTGTAAAAGTTTACATGGTCCTAGGAATCTTCTGGGATTTACCACAGGTCTGATTTTCCTCTAGTCTCTTCACCCTGTTCTAAAATGATACTTGGGAATATTGTTAAACCATTGTTTTGTCGTTCTACTCCCGCTTCTTCAATTAGTTGATTCTTAGTCCATCTAGTTACTGTTAACTGATAATTGGCTAGCCTTGGTCAAACATGTTTTACAGCTTTTTAAAATTCATTGGTAGTATGTGGGTATTGCTGGCTTGCCCGTATTTATCACCTGTCACCAGTTGCCCTTGAGAAGCTGGCAGTGACCTGTTTCTTGAGCTGCTGCTGCCCTGGTTCCATAGGAAACAGGCCCTTTGATCCAACCAGTCCATACCAACCCTCAGAGGATCCCAACCAGGCCCATTCCCCCCTTAGCTACCTAATCTACACATGCCTGAACACTATGAACAATTTAGCGCGCCAATCCACCTAGCCTGTATATCTTTGGGCTCTGACAGGAAACTAGAGCGAAACCATGTGGATATAAGGAGAATGTGCAAACTCCACACTGACAGCCACCCAAGGGTGGAATCGATCCTGGGTCCCTGGTGCTGTAAGGCAGCAACGCTAACCACTGATCCTCCATGCTGCCCCAAATTGGCCAATAATGCCTTTAGAGAGGGAATCCCAGGATATTGACCACATGACGGTGTAGGAACAGTGATATATTTCTGAGTCAAGGTGGTGAGCGGCTTGGAAGGGATCTTGCAAGCGGTTGTGTTCATTATTTCAGTTACCGTTGTCCCTCTAGATGGAAATGGTCATGAGTTTGGGAGGTGCTTTCTGAGAACCTTTATTGAATTTCTGTGGTGCATTTTTAAGATAGTACACATTGCCGTTACTGAGCATTGGTGGTGAAGGGAATGGATGTTTGTGGATGTGGCACCAAGCAAATGGGCTGTTTTGTCCCGGATTATGTCAAGCTTCTTGAGTGTTGTTGGAGCTGCACTTATTCAGGCGAGTGGGGGAGTATTCCACCACACTCCTGACTTGTGCCTAGTAGATGGTGGACAGGATTTGGGAGGAGTCAGGAAGTGAGTTACATACCACAGTATTCATAATCTCTGACCTGGTCTTGTAAACACTGTGCTTATGTGGTGCTTCTGTTTAAGTTTCTGGTCAATGATAACCTCCAGAATGTTGATAGTGGGGGTTTCAGTGATGGTAACACCATTGAATGTCAAGGGGAAGTGGTTAGATTGTCCTTTATTGGCGACTGTCATAGCCTGGCATTTGTGTGGCATGAATGTTACCTGCCAACTGTCAGCCCAAGCCTGGATATTGTTCCAATGTTGTTGAATTTGCAAAATGGACTGCTTCAGCATCTGAAGAGGAGTTGCAAATTACGCTAAGCATTGTTCACCAATGATTGCACATTCCCACTTTTGATCTTATGATGAAGGGAAGGTCATTGATGAAACATCTGAAGTTGGTTGGGCTGAGGACACTCCCCTGAGGAACTCCTGCAGAGATGTCCTGGATCTCAGATGACTACCTCTGATAACTACAACCATTTTCCTATGTGCCAGGTATGACTCCAACCAGCAGAGAGTTTGCCCCCTGATGCTCACTGATTTCAGTTTTGTTAGGCATGATGTGAAGGTGCCAGTGTTGGACTGGGGTGGACAATCTCAGAACTCAAACTGCACCAGGTTATAGTCTGACAGGTTTATTTGAAATCACAAGCTGCCGGACCGCTGCTTATTCGTCAGTTGATCTGTTTTCAAATAAACCTGTTGGACTCTAACCTGGTAACCTGTGATTTCTGAGTTTTACTAGGGACACAGCACACAGGAGTAATAATTGGTTCTTATTCATTTTCTTGTACCACTACAGGAGACTTATGGCTATCTCATTTAGCCTTTGTAGCTTAGTCTCAGTGATTGGTGAAAATCTATGGGGGCTCTAAAAAGATGATTCATGATTTGCTGTCTATTTAGTTCTTTCAAAATCTTTGATTACTAAATAATTTTTAAATCAGCCTGACCAATTTCAAAAATAAAGCATTAGTCTCAGTTGTAAAGATCTTCTGTTTCCACCTCTACAAAATATATAAAAATGCAATATCTATCACCTGGTACCTACTTGACAAAAGTCTGTACAATAACCATTATAAATCATATTATCACCTTTACAAAAAATAAAATATGCTAACCTTATTTTCTTCAGAAAATTGCATTGATCTCATTTGACCAAACACGGAATAATTTAACACAATTTATAATTTACAACTGTCGTGAAGAGAAAAGACAGATTCTGAAATAAAATAATTAGAATAGATCATTCAAAACAATATCAGTTTAAATGCAATTAAATTATTCAAATTAATTTAGTCAAATGTTCAACGAGAAAATAGTTTGAAGATAATGTCTCAAAAACATGCTTTATGTCAAACAATGATTTTAATTTATGAGCTAGAAAAATGAACTGAAATTTTAGAAGTGTGCAAACTAAGGCTAATTGAGTTGACTGCCCCAGTTAGCGTTACCATGCATTCCACACTATAATCCACAAGGATATCATTTCCTCAAAATCCACCAAAGATAATGATCTTTTGCAGAATACGAAGGAATCTCCTGTCTGATTAGGTCATAAGTTCATCAGATCAGATGGGCCTTTCAACCCATCGAGTCTACTTTGCCATTTAATGAAGTCATGACTGATCTGATCACTCTACTTTCCTACATTTTCCCTGTAGCTCTTAAAGCCCTTACTGATTAAAAATCTGCATATCTCAGGCTTGAATCCACCTCACAACCCAGAATTAAAAGCCATCTGCAGTAAAGAATTCCAGATTTATGACTTTCAGAGAAGAAATAGCCCATGTCTTTCTTAAAGGGATGACCTTTTAATCTGAGTTCATGGCCTCTGGTCCTAGATGCTCCCATTAGGGAAAACAAATTTTCTACATATATTCTGCCAAGTGCCCAAAGAAGTTGCTGAGGTCACGCCTCATCCTTTTATATTCCAAAGACAACAGGCCCAACCTACCTCAACTTCTCCTCATAAAGACAGTGCCTCAATAGCTGTCTAAGGATTGAGGACAGGTCACTTAGGTCTGGGATGAGGTGAAATTTCTTTGCCCCAGAAAGAGTGGTGAGCCTGTAGCATTCTCTGCCACAGAAAGCAGTTGAGGCCAAAAGGTTGAATGTTTTCAAGAGGATTTAGATATAGTTATTAATACTAAAAGGAGCAAAGGGTATGGAGAGAGAATAGGAATAAGGTACTGAGATAGATGATTAGTAATACTGGGTGGCAGAACAGGCTCAAAGGACAAAATTATCTTCTGCTGCTCCTATTTTCTATGTTTCGAAAAGCGTAGTGAACAATGTCTGGGCTGCCTTCAAACTAACTTATTTTTCCTTAAATAAAAAGGTTCAAAACTGTTCATAGCGTTCCAGCTGTGATCTGATTAGTGCGTCGTATAGTTTTAGCAAATCTTCCTTACTTTTATATTGCATTCTCTTTCAGGTCCTCACCAGACCTGAAATGCTAACTCGGATTTCTCTTCACAGATGCTGCCAGACCTGGTGAGCTTCTCCTGAAATTCCTGTTTTTGTTTCTGATTTACAGCATCCGCAGTTCTTTCAGCTTTTATTAAAGATATTAAGGCCATTCCCTGATGTATCAAAACCAGAGAACCTGTTGTGGTCAAATGAGGAGAGAGAAAAGAGGGAACCCCTCCTCACATGGTTGTAGTTAGATACCTTAGTCAGAAAATGGAGGGCGATTTGTCCAGTATAACAACATGGTCACATTATAGCTCAAGACATTAAAAGGAGCATCTTACAAAACTTCCACTTGTCTTCTTCAATTGTCTCTGGATCTTCTATGTGTTTGTGTCATATTGCTTTTTCTGTGCTCAGGATCAAGACATGAGACAACTCAGGGTAATGGGAATTAATATTGACCTTTTACAAATTGGCAAATGTGCTAGTGTCAAATAAATCTTGTAAAGTAAATGTTGTAGCTTTCACAGGCATATATCACTTTTAGGAGATTGGCATTCTTTCATCTGCATGAAGCTTCTGTTTCAGCATTATAAATGCCAAAGAGGTTTACAGATCAAACTTAGTTGATATGAATGGTTGTGAACTAGATGCATTTATGCGTCAGTTCCATTCGCTAGATTGATTGACAACTGTGGTTTCATTTCAACTCATCATACATAGTTTCTGACCTTACTAAAGAAAAATTGAAAACGTCCCTCTTTTGCCAGTTGTAGTCAAGGCCATTATATCTCTTAAGTTTCATGTCCCAGGCTCATTGTAAACTCACAGCTTTATGTCAATTATGTGTTAGCATCGCATGTATCAATCAAATGATTCTGCATCTGTCAGTAAGCCCAACATTTTATTTTTTAATCATACTGTAATGATCTCAGCTAATACTAGACAAGTCAGACCACAGAGTGACACGTGGCTTGATAAGCCCCAAGTTTATTTTTTTCTTTTTGTTTACCCATTGTGGGCAGTCACTGAACATATTCACAAGACGATGCCAATGCATTTTGACAAAATAAGTTAAAAACTTATTATGCAAAAGAAAAACATTCTACTACTCAAGAACTATTTGAAACAAATTCATTACAATTATCAAAAGAAACAGCCAACCCTTTTACTCCCTACAACTTTACAGATACTTGAAGGGTGGTAACAGCTCATTCCTGGATCCAGGATAATGCTCCTTTTTCAGTTGGCATAGCTATAATCAATTTATTTTGGCAAATTTCTACATTCACTCAATGTTATTTTCTTTTTTTTGAAAGGTACTCAGGGAGAGAGATTAACTGAGCTGCCACCACAGCTTATTTTTATTAGTTAATTGCATTCCTTAACATCCTATCTTCAACAGTCTTGCTGTCATGGCTTTTACCCCAGCCCTGGCTATTCTATCTGCTAATAAAACACCCCTGCTGACAAGGATCTCTTATACATCTCTCTCTACTTTGTAAAACTGGAGTCAGCAAACACTCTATCAATTAACTCCCTGTTCATGCCTCAAAAGTCACATGACTTAATGGAAATGACCTCTGGCATTATATAAAAAAAACTAAAACTCATTTTTTTTCCACTTTGGATCCCAAGTTTCTAAACAGCAATAACAAATTATGAGTTTTTAATCACACTGCTAATGAGCATTAGAATGTTGCTTTTGAGCGAGGCAGCCGCATGACTATCTGCCCAGCGGGTTGCAGTTCTTTCTAAGACGTCACCACTTGCTGATTATCTCCAGTACTCTGTTACTCAATGACATCTCCCTGATTCTTTAAAATTATCTAAATGTGAGCAGCAATCACTGATAAATCAGACACAGACAGCTCTGTGAACAGTCTTGTTCTGGGCCCCTTTAGCAATAGCACTTCATTGCAGTTCCCTCTCATTTATTCATCTCATTGTTCATTTCGACAATGATGATGGAAGACGAAGCCACAAAAAAAAGGAATGTACTTTCCAACAAAGAAAAAGACCACTGAACTCAGGTTTAAGCTAATTTTATTTGATCTGTTACAGCTTTGATCCAGTAATGAGGGCCAATTTTGACCAAATTGTGCAGTGATCAAACATTCAATCCCATGTTTGACTTTGATCACTAGGTAGATCCATCATTAATCATAAGTCGGAAACAACTATAAAGGCCATTCAGACAATGTTACTTCTTTCAACAAAAATACTTTATTCATAGAACACTTCATTAGTATAGCTGGGGCAGCAACTGTAGCTCAACATCATGGTGAAGAATCCAGTCAATAGTTCATCTAATGCAATGTGAATAGTTCTGATGCCTCAGGCCAAAAGGGTTAGCATGTGAGTAATGGACAGACTTGGAAGAGCAGGGTAACAATTTGAGCTATTGTTCATGTTCCACTTGTAAGACATGGCGTCTCATCTTTTCAGATCCATCCTTAATTAGTTAAATGTTGTCAAGATTTCCTGGCAAGGTTGAAATTCAGAATTTCACAATTCAGACCGCTGTTGATAATATTTGCAGTCAACCTGAAGGAATCTCACAGAGAGCTGGGGTAGTCATTGGAGTGTGTTCCAGCCAGGGTCCTTAGTTTCATTTGTCTCTATGGGATTTTCTATGATGTCTCAGATACTAAAATTAGATGTTGGAAGTTGAAAATTGACGATCTCTAAAACAGGCCCTGCCTTCAGGTCTTTGCAGAAACCAAACCTAACCCATGATTAATGGATACAAAAATGGGGAGAGGTTTTACAATGGCCTTCTGAATATTTAGCACTTATTTAATGCTGCCAGCCAAAGTCAAAATTTATTCAAGTTTCTGCTAAATATTAAGAAATGTCAGGAAAAGGTGAAGGGAATATATCCCTAGAGGTAGCCACAACTCGGCAGGCAAGTAAAGGGGTTGATCAACAAATTACCTTTTTGATAGGTGTCAAGGTCAAAAATTGCCTTAATTGAAGCATGTAAGATTCATCACATTGGCTCCATTCCACATTATTACATGCAATATATCAGCATTGTGACATGCTTTTAAGGAAATGCAGGCATTTTTGGCTTTGTCCTTGCATAAAGCAGTCTTTATGCATGGTAAGTGTGGATATTATTCTACACTGTCTTTCAATCATGGCCAGACAATATTTTCATTCAGTTTGTTAATATTGTTTCATGTCTGTTTCAATACAATCCTGTGTTTGAACAATTTAATACATATCTGCAGAACCGTATTGATTAGTAACCGTTGATTTCGTATCACCAGATTGGCTTCATTAAGTTTTGTTGAGCAGATGTCACAATCAGCATTGGTAATTTCTTGCCATTGTGTTATTCCAAATACCAATGTGATGTTAGCCAGAAAATTAGCTGGATCATTAATGGTTAATTAATAGGATTGGACAGCATGGTGGCACTCCTTTCAGCCAAAATGATTCCGCTTCCATTCCGAGTTTGAATTTCAATACAGTTCCATTGAATTGTTTTATTATAAGCTCACTAGGAGACAAATAAAAATATCTACACTGATGAAGTGACTTTCTGAGGAAAGAAATGTGTTCTATTGCTGCAGTTAAATCGATGGAGATTCTGCCTCAATTCAGTACATAATATCACCATCAATATCCACAGTGTAGCTAATATTGTTGCTGACTACCTAAAATATTCCATTGGCCTGCATTCAAATTTCTCAATGTACCCATTTCTTAGCTTCAACACTAACAACAAATAAAGTTAAGCAATTTGAACAAATAACACAATGAACTTCTGCAATTTCATAAGACAAGTAGGCATATCTATTGGAGCATGAGAAGCCCAAATAAAAACTAATTTGGCACAGCAAGAAGCTGCAGAATAGCTTCAGTGAAATAGGGGGAGCTTTAGATGTGGCATCATATTACTTTTTATATTAAAATAAATTGTTCCAGGGAATGAAATCCAATTAAAAGAATCCTACAACATTGCATTAATTTTTACTTACAACTCAAAAAAAATTGTCACCATAAAATATCAACCAGGAAGCTAATGCATTTGGTATAATTTCCATTTGGTATAATTAATATACCAATTATTTTGGCTATGTGAAATTATCTGTTTAAGAAAAATGATTCTAATATTTGCATGTGATCATGTTTATACTGATCCGTCTATTGTACTTCACCAAAAGAAATGGTGCAGATTCAAATGCAAGTCTGCCTGGCCAATACAGTAATGAAATAATAGCTAAAAATTGAAAACCTTGAGCTTAATGCACCATGGTCCAATGTTAAATTCTTCATTGCTGTACTGAGTGGAGTGAAGCAGAATACAATTTACTGAAGCTTAAATTGTTATGTGATTGTTAATTTCAAGTTGAAGGAGAAAGTGTGTTAATTAGAAATATATTGATGTGAAGAAATTCTTGGATATTTCAGGCCGTTCTGAATCCATTGCTTTGCTCAATTATTACTTTGCTCAATTATTTGTTTAACTGAATATGTAATGGATTGTACTCATATTGGCCTATTTTGGTATAGTTTTACAAAGGATTTCAATTTTTAAAAAAACAAAAAGTGTGTGGAAAAGCAATTAGAAAATTCTATAGGATTTATCAATTGAGACACTAAAAATAATTCATCTCCACTTTTGCTTTATATCCTAACTCCCAAATATAATTTAAATGGTTTTTATTCCAAATCAGTTTTTGAGTGCCCTATAGTGATTCGCTTAAATGATACTGAGTAGGCTAATATTCAGTACTGCTGCCCAATACAAGTACTAATGGATTAAATTTATATGCCTTGTAGTCCACCAGTTGGAACCTGGAATGTGCATCATTGAGATCCTATTGATTTAATTGGTAGCCACAGAAGTTGTCTGCTTTACAGGCATTCGCTGCGGGCAAAAATCCATGTTGACAATGAGGTAGTAAATTCTGTGCTCCAATTTGCTTGTGCTAATTGTCATCAGAACAAAGGGATGAAAACTAGTCCGCAAATGTTTTCCCAAAGGGGCACTAGGTTGTTCTTGGTTCATTTTGCCCTAACTAACCTCTAACACATGCTTGTTACTTGTGTTTGTGACTCTTCTACAAGTTAGACCACACTCATATAGATCTGGTCAACAAATTCTAAAAAAAGTATATGGAGACAGTGCAGACAGTGAGAACATTTATTTACAAGGATAGACACAGTTACGGAAATTTCTACCAATATAGAAGGGATAAGCAATGGTCCTTAAAATTATGGAAGGTCTTGATGGAATAGTTTTGGGAAGGGGAGTATCAACTCTGTGGTAAAACAGCAAAACTAGAGCCATTATGAAAAAATTGTCTCCAAGAAATCACATTGAGATTTCAACAGAAACATCTTCACAGACTGCGAGACAAAGTGAAATTCTCTGCCACAGGGAGTTGTTGAGGGGAACAGCACATCACTGCATTCTGGAAGAAGTTAGATAGCATATGAAAGAGAAACAAAATGTGTTATACTGTAAATTTAGCTATGCAAGGACGAGAAAACATTCAAATGGAGCATAAGTGACAACGTAAACTAATTCAGCTGAATAACGTTTCTGTGCGCTGTACATTGTGTAATTCAATGCCATTTGAAAGGCCTACTGAACAGGAATGAGGCAGTCATGATAGAGAGCATGACACTTGTTTTATATTTTTGAAATTAGTTTAGGGATCCATAGTTCATATTCCTGGCTTAAAAAACCATATAATGGGCACCAGAAATTGCTGAAAGACTAAAACATGATGGGGCACAATTTCACCTTTGTGTCTAGGTGCTACTTTGTAACTAGATTAAGGAATGAAATTGGAATAAATGAAAATTAGGTGACGTTTATCAAGCGCATCCTCTGTCAAAATGTTGTCCAGTTAATAAAGACAAAAATCTGCATCATTATTAATTGTGGCTCTAATTTAACTCCTAAATGCCTTGTTAATTTGATTTGCTATGACTAACTGATGGCATCGCCTGACTGTTCAAATTTCCATTCACTTTTAATTAAGCAGGTCTTCACTTGAAACAGGGTGTCAGGGCCCAAATATGGATTACCGCGGGTGAGAAACTAACATTCAGCTCATTCTAAATTACACATCATTAGGACACCATCAGCATACCAACCATCTGCACTACTCCAATATCATAAAACATTTGTGTTCATTCCAGCTGCCAGTATTTACGCAGAGATAATTTACACAACTCATGCTGGATGGGTAGCTGTTGGCAATAATTCAATAAAAACCACTATCAGTGCGCAGTAAAATTTTAATCTGTAACTCAGACCAATCTACACTGATTAAGGTTCGGGTCTGGACTGAAGGAAGTCTGCTTTTGTGGCAGAGTTCAATGTTCAATCTATATTTTTGGCAAACAGATACGTGACACTGTGTGAGTTAATTGAAACTTGCTGACTTTACTGAGCAAACAATATTTCAAAAGAAGTGAAAGCTGTCTGTGAAGCTAGTGACCTGAGGAAGTGAGCTCAAACCAAAAGGTTGAAAAGTTAATTTCCATGCTGTGGCAACTAAATGATCCTCAGTGAATGGATTTCAATCATTTCAGTAAAACCTGTTTTACTGTTCGCTGAAAGGCTGCAAATTAGTCTATCCTTTGAGATGGAGGAAGAGGAAACCTTGATCCACCCACAAAATGGAACTTCCTGTCAACTGATGATAGAATGGTTTTGATGGTAACTGGGGACATGTCAGTGAGTCAAACCACCCCACCCTCCTAATTAAGGGCAGAGCAAGGGGGAAACATAAGAGGAAGTAGGAGGAGAGGGATCGAAAAGAATTGAACTCTTCAGCCGTTGCAACAGCATGCATGTCCTTTCAGCAGAACTTAAGTTTCAGTTTAACTTTTGCTTTTACTACTTTTTTTGCTGAAATAAACATCAGTCGCAGAATTTTGCACGAATTATACCGAGATATGTGAGCGATAGCAGTGACTGCCAGATGGATCGATTCCCGCAGAATTCAGGGACAAAATATCCGGTTGTGCAGCTGTTTATGAGTCTAAAAGTAGGAAATATTGTTTAGAAAATTGGAATCTCTTTGGATGACCAAAAAACCTGGGGCAAGGGCTTCAGAATAAATAGAGAACAATTCATCTTGACATGGATTTTGATTCAAAAATGTTCACCGGCCTGTTTTGTAACAATTGGCACCTTCTAAATTATTGTACCTTCAATGCATTGATGATGTGACACAACCTAACAATTATGGATTGTTCACAACAGATGATTCAGTTGACAATTTCTTTTGTCTACCCACAGAACATTTATCAAGAGGACAAAAACTAAAAGAAATATTTACCTCTTCAGTAAGGTGTTATCATGCTCACGTGGACGTGCCCAGCATGCTTTTTTAGCTCTATTATAGCACTGCACACACAGTTTTGAATGCTCAGACACAGCTTGCTAGTATAGCTCAGAGACAGTAAGAGCGGCAGATGCTGGAGTCAGAGATAACACAGTGTGGAGCTAGAGGAACACAGCAGGCCAGGCAGCATCAGAGGAGGAGAAAAGTTGACATTTCCAGTTGGAAGCCTTCATCAGAAATGGGGAAGGGGGAAGGGAGCTCCAAAATAAATGGAGAGAGGAGGGATGGGGCTGGGAAGATACTTGGAATGGTGGCAGGTGAGGGCTGGTAGGGAGTGGGGCTTTGTCAGTGAAGTGGGAGGGGTGAATAAGTGGGAGAGATGATGGACAGGTTTGGTCAGGTCAAAGAGGCAGGAATGAGAGGGAGGATTGTTCATGGGATAAGATGGGGGTGGGGAGATTTTGAAACTGGTAAAATCTACATTTAGGCCATTGGACTGCATGCTCCCGAGGCAGAATATGAGGTGCTGCTCCTTCAGTTTCTGAGTGGTGTCATTGCGACACTGGAGGAGGCCCAGGATGAACGTGTCACCCAGGGAGTGGAAGGGGGACTTGAAGTCATTCACGAATGAAAGGTGTTGTCATTTGTTGCGAACAGAGCACAGGTGCTCTACAAAGCAGTCTCTGAGTCTCCGCTTAGTCTCACCAATGTGGAGGACGCCACATCAGGAGCACTGAAATTACACCTCAGATTTGAACTTCATTTGAAAACTCAGTATTCTATACAGCAATAGAAAATTGGTACAATTAATATTTGCAACAACTGAAATTAAGTCTGTGTTTTAAAAAACTTCAATGACTCTGACAAAGGGAAAGACACCAAACAAATTTTTCCCTCCCCACCCTAATCTGCTTTCCAGAGGGACCGCTCTCTCCATGACTCCCTTGTCCGCTCCACAATCCCCTCCAGCCCCACCTCGCCCGGCACTTTTCCCTGAAACAGCAGGAAGTGCTACACCTGCCCCTACACCTTCCCCCTCACCCCCATCCCAAACCCCAAGAAGACGTTCCACATCAAGCAGATGTTTACCTGCACATCTGCCAATGTGGTATACCACATCCTCTGTTCCCATTGTGGCCTCCTCTACATCGGGGAAACCAAGCAGAGGCAGGGGGACCGCTTTGCAGAACACCGAGGGTCAGTTTGTACTAAACAACTACACCTCCCAGTCGTGAACCATTTCAACTCCCCCTCCCATTCTGCAGACGACACGTCCATCTTCGGCCTCCTGCAGTGCCACAACAATGTTACTCGAAGGTTTCAGGAACCCTGCAGCCCAATAGTATCAACGTGGACTTCACAATCTTCAAAATTCCCCCTGTCCCTATCGTATCCCAAAGCCAGCCCAGCTTGTCCCCGCCTCCCTAATCTGCTCTTCCTCCCATCTATCCCTTCCTCCCACCTCAAGCCCCACTCCCATCTCCTACCTAATAACCTCATCCCACCCCGTTGATCTGTCCGTCCTCCCTGGACTGACCTATCTCCTCCCTAACACGCTACCTACACTCACCTTTACTGGCACCATCCCCGCCTCTTCTGTCTCCTCTCCACTTATATTCTCCTCTGTCCATCTTCTATTCTCCTCCCCCTCTCTCCCTATTTATTTCAGAGTCTCCTTCCCCTCCCCCATTTCTGAAGAAAGGTCTAGACCCCAAATATCAACTTTCCTGCTCCTCTGATGCAGCTTTGCCTGCTGTGGTCATATAGCTCTACACCTTAATAATAAAATGTGAGGCTGGATGAACACAGCAGGCCAAGCAGCATCTCAGGAGCACAAAAGCTGACGTTTCGGGCCTAGACCCTTCATCAGAGAGGGGGATGGGGGGAGGGAACTGGAATAAATAGGGAGAGAGGGGGAGGCGGACCGAAGATGGAGAGCAAAGAAGATAGGTGGAGAGGGTGTAGGTGGGGAGGTAGGGAGGGGATAGGTCAGTCCAGGGAAGACGGACAGGTCAAGGAGGTGGGATGAGGTTAGTAGGTAGCTGGGGGTGCGGCTGGGGGTGGGAGGAAGGGATGGGTGAGAGGAAGAACCGGTTAGGGAGGCAGAGACAGGTTGGACTGGTTTTGGGATGCAGTGGGTGGGGGGGAAGAGCTGGGCTGGTTGTGTGGTGCAGTGGGGGGAGGGGATGAACTGGGCTGGTTTAGGGATGCAGTGGGGGAAGGGGAGATTTTGAAACTGGTGAAGTCCACATTGATACCATATGGCTGCAGGGTTCCCAGGCGGAATATGAGTTGCTGTTCCTGCAACCTTCGGGTGGCATCATTGTGGCAGTGCAGGAGGCCCATGATGGACATGTCATCAAGAGAAGCGGAGGCTTGGGGACCGCTTTGCAGAACACCTCCGCTCAGTTCGCAACAAACAACTGCACCTCCCAGTCGCAAACCATTTCCACTCCCCCTCCCATTCTCTTGATGACATGTCCATCATGGGCCTCCTGCACTGCCACAATGATGCCACCCGAAGGTTGCAGGAACAGCAACTCATATTCCGCCTGGGAACCCTGCAGCCATATGGTATCAATGTGGACTTCACCAGTTTCAAAATCTCCCCTTCCCCCACTGCATCCCTAAACCAGCCCAGTTCATCCCCTCCCCCCACTGCACCACACAACCAGCCCAGCTCTTCCCCCCCACCCACTGCATCCCAAAACCAGTCCAACCTGTCTCTGCCTCCCTAACCGGTTCTTCCTCTCACCCATCCCTTCCTCCCACCCCCAGCCGCACCCCCAGCTACCTACTAACCTCATCCCACCTCCTTGACCTGTCCGTCTTCCCTGGACTGACCTATCCCCTCCCTACCTCCCCACCTACACCCTCTCCACCTATCTTCTTTGCTCTCCATCTTCGGTCCGCCTCCCCCTCTCTCCCTATTTATTCCAGTTCCCTCCCCCCATCCCCCTCTCTGATGAAGGGTCTAGGCCCGAAACGTCAGCTTTTGTGCTCCTGAGATGCTGCTTGGCCTGCTGTGTTCATCCAGCCTCACATTTTATTATCTTGGAATCTCCAGCATCTGCAGTTCCCATTATCTCTAGCTCTACACCTTGTTATCTAAGAAATTAATTATATCTTTTTATCTGAAAGGGCTTCAGATTTTCAGGAGGATTTTTGCTCATTACAAACTTGAAAGAGAACTAACCAGGTCAGTGCTATGTCAATTGTCTTGTGCTAACAACAGCATTTTTCCTTTCACACTTTGATTTCACAGTTATCATTAAGAGTGCTATTAAAATTACTTCCTCTCTGATTTACCTGATTTTTGCCAAGCTGTCCTTTCTTCTTGTTGGATGGTAAATTAAACAAAATTATTTTTACTAATTGATGTAACCAAACACAACTCTTAACATCCATTGGCAGAAACAGGGACAGTGGCTATTCTACCCACAGGATAAAGACTGGCTACTTCATGCTACCTCCATAGACCCACAAGTGTGGTTTGTAGCCCAGTGCTAAATGCATGACTACAAAATGTGAGGCTGGATGAACACAGCAGGCCAAGCAGCATCTCAGGAGCACAAAAGCTGACGTTTCGGGCCTAGACCCTTCATCAGAGAGTGCGATGGGGTGAGGGTTCTGGAATAAATAGGGAGAGAGGGGAAGGCGGACCGAAGATGGAGAGAAAAGAAGATAGGTGGAGAAGACGGTGGAAAAACTGCTCTATGTCCAATCGTGACTGGTATTTTGCTTCAGTACATGGTCGAGCAGTTTCAAGGCCGAAGAGATTACAAGAGAGTTGCAATGGGAGAGAGATTCCCTGAGGTTGGTCCGGAGGGAGGAGGGTAACTTCTTCAGGTTAGGCATCCCTGGAAGAGGCTTCGCAGTGAGGTTAAAATAGTATCAGAGATAATGGGAACTGCAGATGCTGGAGAATCCAAGACAACAAAATGTGAGGCTGGATGAACACAGCAGGCCAAGCAGCATCTCAGGAGCACAAAAGCTGATGTTTCGGGCCTAGACCCTTCATCAGAGAGGGGGATGGGGTGAGTGTTCTGGAATAAATAGGGAGAGAGGGGGAGGCGGACCGAAGATGGAGAGAAAAGAAGATAGGTGGAGAAGACGGCGGAAACGAAACGTCAGCTTTTGTGCTCCTGAGATGCTGCTTGGCCTGCTGTGTTCATCCAGCCTCACATTTTGTTGTCTTGGATTCTCCAGCATCTGCAGTTCCCATTATCTCTGATACTATTTTAACCTCACTGCGAAGCCTCTTCCAGGGATGCCTAACCTGAAGAAGTTACCCTCCTCCCTCCGGACCAACCTCAGGGAATCTCTCTCCCATTGCAACTCTCCTGTAATCTCTTCGGCCTTGAAACTGCTCGACCATGTCCTGAAGCAAAATACCAGTCACGATTGGACATAGAGCAGTTTTTCCGCCGTCTTCTCCATCTATCTTCTTTTCTCTCCATCTTCGGTCCGCCTCCCCCTCTCTCCCTATTTATTCCAGAACCCTCACCCCATCGCCCTCTCTGATGAAGGGTCTAGGCAGGAAACGTCAGCTTTTGTGCTCCTGAGATGCTGCTTGGCCTGCTGTGTTCATCCAGCCTCACATTTTGTTGTCTTGGATTCTCCAGCATCTGCAGTTCCCATTATCTCTAAATACATGGCTGACTGGCTTAATGCTTTGCAGGGGGCCCAGGGTCATGTGATTGGAACATGAGTTTTTTTTTCACTTGAAGCTTTCTTGCAGCTCCTAATGGTGAGATCAATTCTTGCAACAGTAGGCTCTCAACTGTTTGTGGAAGTGTTTCAATAGAGCAGCAGACCAAAATGACAGATTCTTTGATGTAGTTCTGTGGGCCACATTGAGGGAAACGTTAGCATATAGCTATTGCATTTGGGCTGGAAGACCTGGTTGTGACATAAGGGAAAGCTCAGCGTCCACACAGAAGTGGTCAAAGTCAATGAACACACTTCTCCGACCCATCATAACACCAATCTTACATGCTGCTCAACACACCAAACATTCATTTAAAGCCTCTGTTATCAACATACATACAACATTTATATGCTTCCAGTTCACCTTTGTTCATTCAGCATTGCAATCCTCCCAACCATATCTCACAGCTTCCACAAGCATCCAACAACTCAGCTATGACATGACACCCCAACAAATTGCAACACACTGACACTTTTCTCTCATAGTATACAGAGGCACATAAGCAGCAGAAAACAATGTCAGAGGGTGGATCAGGTGAACAAGTGTAGCTTCATTCCCTCACCTCCTTGGAGGACATAATGTTCTAAATTATTGGAGCGGCAAACATGAAGGGCAAGTAATAAGCATAGCTAAACCTATCTACGGTGATTGTTTCTTCATGCCTTACATAATATCTTGAACATTACCCTCATCCCATAGCTGAACTCATGTATATATATATATATATATATATATATATATAGCTGGTGTGATCTAGACCTCTTACTTAACACATAACTGTCTGTTGACCTTCTTGGAGAACAACTTAAGTACCAGCTGGTGAAGAATTGCAGACATCTATCAGGTATTCATTTCATCCAAGTATCGTAATGAGATATATTTACAAAATATGATTTACACAAGGAATTAAAATCACAAGCTTCATATACTAAGTCATAAATATTCAAAGAAAAAATGAACAGCATGGGCATGAAATAGTTTATAATTTCAGCTTATTTTCCATAATCTCAGGGAGCATTCAATACTTGGTATTAAATATTAAAAACCTCAACAACAATATCCTAATGCTTAGAATGAAAGGATTCTCTGTTCGGGTTTTCCATTAGGGATGCCCCTAATGAGTCCACATGATTCAGTCCTTTTGAATTGATATTTGGACATGGAGTGAGAAGGCCCCTTGTATTAAATTAAATTTTTTTAAAAAGTTAAACAAAAGCTCAGAGACTACACTTCTGATATGTGTTAAATATCCTGTAAGAGCTAACAAAAGAAAATGAAACAAAAACAGAAATTGCAGGAAGCTCTCAGCGGGTCTGGAAGCACCTGTGGAGAGAAATCAGTGATAATGTTTCAGTTCCAGTGACCCTTCTTCAGAACCCTTCGGACCACTGGAACAAAAACATTAACTCTAATTTCTCTCCACAGATGCTGCCAAAACTGCTGGGATTTTCTAGCATTTACTGTTTTTGTTTCAGATGTCCAGCATCTACAAATATTTCAGTTTTTTGACCAAAGGCGGTGAGTTATTCAAAACATTTGAACATTATTTAATGAACAGAAAGAATTAGAGAATAAAGGTCATAATTCATTTTTAATCACTGAAATCAAGTTATTATTACTTTACCTAACTCTTGAAGAACTATTTAAAAAACATGGTTCACTGGATCATATCAAATTAAAAAGAGGCTTTATTATATAAATTATAGAATACTCACAATGTAGAAGCAGGCCATTCAACCTACTGAGTTAACACCAACCCTCCAAAGAGCATTCTATTCCGACCCATCTCCCTACCCTATTCCAGTACCCTACATTTCCCATGGCCAATCCACCTAACCTGCACTTCTTTGGACTGCAGGAGGAAATTGGTGTGCCCAAAGGAAACAAAAGACAAAGACACAGGGAGAATGTGCAAACTCCACACAGACAGTCACCCGAAACAAACCCAGGTTCCTGGCACTGTGAGGCAGAAGTGCTAACCACTGAGGCACCATGTCACCCTTTGAAGGCCAGAAAGGGAGAGAAATGCACAGGAGGGCAAGGGGACTGTTAATAGTAAGACAGGGAAGAAGAAAAGTTAGATAGGTGATAACGTAGATTATAAGCGGTTGAAAATAGGTTGATTGTGCTAAAATTAGCAAGAAGGTTCGGATTATTTTCATGGACAGAGTGGAGGTGTTACAGGAAGTGGTCAGCCTATATTTGGTCTCAACAATACAGAGAAGACCACACTGTGAGCAGTGAGTACAGCAGTCTAGATTGAATGAAATACATGGAAATTACTGTTTCACTTCAAAGGTGTGTTTGAGCTTTGTTCAGAAAGTGAAAGGACAAGAGTTACACCCCTGCAATTGTGTTGTGCCCTTTGTGGTGGTGTTGGGGAGGGGAAGTGAGAGAGGTATTCAGAGTCTCAAGGGAATGGACTAGGGTGTCACAAAGGCAAGAGCCCCTATGAATCCTCACAAGGAAGGGGAAGCAAAGATGTGTTTGATTGTGGGATCCTGCTGGAGATGTCAGAAATCACAGAGGATAAGCCTTTCAATGAAAAGACCAGTGGAGTAAGAATTGAGGACGAGGGGAATCCAATTATTTTTCTAGGAGGGAGTTGAAGGGGTGAAGGTTGAATTGCAAGAAATACATTGGACATGACCCTGTCACTACATTGAATTTGAACTCTTCGTTGAAGAGGAAGAGTTGTGGGAGTTGTCCTCAGCAGGACTGGAACAAAAAATGGATAAAATATCCCACAAAGAAGAAGGAATAACTGGCACCTTGTATCAGTGATAATGGGAACTGCAGATGCTGGAGAATCTAAGATAACAAAGTGTGGAGCTGGATGAACACAGCAGGCCAAGCAGCATCTCAGGAACACAAAAGCTGACGTTTTGGGCCTAGACCCTTCATCAGAGAGGGGGATGGGGAGAGGGAACTGGAATAAATAGGGGGAGAGGGGGAGGCAGACCCGAAGATGGAGAGAAAACAAGATAGGTGGAGAGGAGAGTATAGGTGGGGAGGTAGGGAGGGGATAGGTCAGTCCAGGGAGGATGGACAGGTCAAGAGGGCGGGGTGAGGTTAGTAGGTAGGAAATGGAGGCGCAGCTGGAGGTGGGAGGAGGGAATAGGTGAGACGAAGAACAGGTTAGGGAGGCGGGGACAAGCTGGGCTGGTTTCGGGATGCAGTGGGGGAAGGGGAGATTTTGAAGCTTGTGAAGTCCACATTGATACCATTGGGCTGCAGGGTTCCCAGGCGGAATATAAGTTGCTGTTCCAGCAACCTTCGGGTGGCATCATTGTGGCACTGCAGGAGGCCCATGATGGACAAGTCGTCTGAGGAATGGGAGGGGGAGTTGAAATGGTTCCCGACGGGGAGGTGCAGTTGTTTGTTGCGAACCGAGCGGAGGTGTTCTGCAAAGCGGTCCCCAAGCCTTCGCTTGGTTTCCCCAGTGTAGAGGAAGCCACACCGGGTACAATGGATACAGTATACCACATTGGCTGATGTGCAGGTGAACATCTGCTTGATATGGAAGGTCATCTTGGGTCCTGGGATGGGGGTGAAGGAGGAGGTGTGGGGGCAAGTGTAGCACTTCCTGTGTTTGCAGGGGAAGGTGCCGGGTGTGGTGGGGTTGGAGGGGAGTGTGGAGTGGACAAGGGGGTCGTGGAGTCGCGGAGTCGCGGAGACAGTGGTCTCTCCGGAAGGCAGACAAGGGTGGGGATGGAAAAATAGATTGGATGGTGGGGTCGCACCTGCACAGGTCCCAAACCCCACCTCTTCCTCCGTTACATTGATGACTGTATGGGCGCCACCTCTTGCTCCCCAGAGGAGCTCGAACAGTTCATCCACTTCACCAACACCTTCCACCCCAACGTTCAGTTCACCTGGGCCATCTCCAACACATCCCTCACCTTCCTGGACCTCTCAGTTTCCATCTCAGGTAACCAGCTAGAAACTGATGTCCATTTTAAGTCCACGGACTCCCACAGCTACCTAGAATACACCTCCTCCCACCCACCCTCCTTCAAAAATTCCATTCCCTCCTCCCAATTCCTCCGCCTCCGCCGCATCTGCTCTCAGGGTGAGGCATTCCACTCCCGCACCTCCCAGATGTCCATGTTCTTCAAGGACCGCAACTTTACCCCCATAGTGGTCGAGAACACCCCTGAGAACACATCCTTCACACCCTGTCCCCGCCACAACCGCCCCCAGAGGATCCCCCTCATTCTCACATACCACCCCACCAACCTCCGGATACAACGAATCATCCTCCGACACTTCCGCCATCTACAATCCAAGCCCACCACCCATGCTATTTTTCCACCCCCACCCTTGTCTGCCTTCCGGAGAGACCACACTCTCTGCGACTCCCTTGTCTGCTCCACACTCCCCTCCAACCCCACCATACCCGACACCTTCCCCTGCAACCGCACGAAGTGCTACACTTGCCCCCACACCTCCTCCCTCACCCCCATCCCAGGGCCCAAGATGACCTTCCATATCAAGCAGATGTTCACCTGCACATCTGCCAATGTGGTATATTGTATCCATTGTACCCGGTGTGGCTTCATCTACATTGGGGAAACCAAGCGAAGGCTTGGGGACCGCTTTGCAGAACACCTCCGCTCGGTTCGCAACAAACAACTGCACTCCCAGTCGCGAACCATTTCAACTCCCCCTCCCATTCCTCAGATGACATGTCCATCATGGGCCTCCTGCTGTGCCACAGTGATGCCACCCGAAGGTTGCAGGAACAGCAACTCATATTCCGCTTGGGAACCCTGCAGCCCAATGGTATCAATGTGGACTTCACAAGCTTCAAAGTCTATCCTTCCCCCACTGCATCCCAAAACCAGCCCAGCTCATCCCCTCCTCCCACTGCATCCCAAAACCAGCCCAGCCTGTCTCTGCTTCCCTAACCTGTTCTTCCTCTCACCCATCCCTTCCTCCTACCTCAAGCCGCACCTCCATTTCCTACCTACCACCTCATCCCGCCTCCTTGACCTGTCCATCTTCCCTGGACTGACCTATCCCCTCCCTACCTCCTCACCTATACTCTCGTCTCTACCTATCTTGTTTTCTCTCAATCTTTGGTCGGCCTCCTCCTCTCTCCCTATTTATTCCAGTTCCCTCTCCCCATCCCCCTCTCTGATGAAGGGTCTAGGCCCGAAACGTCAGCTTTTGTGTTCCTGAGATGCTGCTTGGCCTGCTGTGTTCATCCAGCTTCACACTTTGTTATCTCTAAATGGGACCTTAGTAGGTATCTACGCATATTTTTTTCTTGACAAAAGTAAGAAGTGTTAAAGGCAAAATTGTTCAAAATTAGAAATCTGAAGACTGCTCTTCATACAAACCACAATCCACTAATTTTTTACTGGAGTTTTATAGTAAGAATTTGAGACTGTTTCTGTAGAATTTATTGCTACAGCATTAGAATTTGAAAATCATTCAAGTAGCAGAAAGAAACTCAAGCATAGTGGATGGTTTATCAAGAGCTAATGTGCATGAAAATGAATATTGTAATCAAAATAGACCTTCGTAGAATGAATTGTTATGAAAAGTCTTCATGTATTCAACATCAGGATAGTTATGTCAAAGTCATCTGTGAGTGTAAAATCGAGATGGTGACATGAGGAAATAATAATCAGAAATGCCTTTTAATGGTACCTTTTACTTCTTTTAGCAATGAGGTGTCACAAGGATAAAAATATTGCATTGTTTCAGCTGTTCCCATGTGAAAATAACAATAATAATCAAGAAGTTTCTTGAAGTTTAAAACTAAAAACTATAAGTCAATGGCTAAAAAATATAAATGTACAGCCCTCCTGTTTCAAACAAAAAACAAAACTTTAAGCATTGAGATGTGTGTTTATTCTGAACTGAAGACGTTTACCTTCATGCGAGATTGATTGGTCAGTATTGTCATTTTGTTTCTTCAATTCAACCCCTCAAAGTCTGTGGTGACATCACCGTTAAACAAAAGCAGAAGTTGCTGGAAAAGCACAACAGGTCTGGCAGCATCTGTGAAGAGAAAGAATCAGAGTTAATCATTTTCTGAAGAAGGGGCCAGACCCGAAACATCAGCCTTCCTGCTCCTCTGATGCTGCTTGGCCTGCTGTGTTCATCCAGCTCTACACCTTGTTATCTCAGACTCCAGCATCGGCAGTTCCTACTATCTCAGAGTTAATCAGTGGCTTTCTGAGGAAGGGTCACCAGATCCGAAACGTTAACTTTGGTTCTTTTTTTTCTTCACAGATGCTAACGGACCTGCTGAGCTTTCCCAACAACTTCTGTTTTTGTTCCTTATGCACAGCATCCGCAGTTCTTTCGGTTTTTATTTAGCATGTGACATCATCATTGCCTAGTTGCCATGACTTCCCTCTGGTGGCTGAAACCTACAGCTACAGGCATTTCTTTCTGAAAAGCAGTCATCAATACTTAGAAAAGTTGCTACAACAATGAAAAGTAAAGAAATAAAGGAAAAGTATAAGGACAGGTCAGCAGGTCATTTAATAGAAAGAAACAATCAAGCACTTTGATTAAATAAATTACCTTCATCAAGAAATGGAAAGAACTCATTGAATTATCCATTGGGCATCAAGTGATCTCTTTTCTGAATTAAAGCTATTTACAATTATATAAACAGTTTTACATTGCAGATCAAGCAAATGATCCCAAAAGAAAACCTCTGAAAATCTTACTTGCTTTTTGGTAGGTAAGAGCTACACAAATATATAATACACATGGCCTTTCCAAGCACAATATGAAAGATCCAGACATGGTGTAAGAGAGTACTAGGAAGCCAAGAGTCTAGGCAAAGTTCTTGCTAGGTAGCAGCATGTTGTAAATAAAGGGGGATTATTAATTGATAACTGTGATCTCATCTCATTAATATGAGACTTCCCAACAGAGTGAACAAACCAGATATCAAGAATTCTTGCCATGGAGGCCAGAATGGGTACTTGGCAATTTCGGCTGCCCACTGCCTGTGACCAGTCTCCAAACAGCATGTCAGTACACAAGCCATAAGTGCCAGCTGTACACATCCCTCATCCTCAGTGATTGCCATCTGATATTTGCCAGCTCTTCACCATCCTCTCCAAACCACATTTAGGATGCGGAAGAGGCACTTACTGACAGATCACGGGTAACTAACAATGAAAGACTGCAGCAGGGATACTTTGTACAAAGGGACAGCCACCCAGCTCATGGATGGGACAAGAATACATTGCAGGGCAGCATGTTTGCAGCATCCATGCCCTGCCTTGTCAAATGGTAACTAAGGCAGTCACACAACTTGGCAGCATGCCTTGCTGGTCAGGAGTCCTCTGTCAAAGGAGCGTACATCTTGCTGTATGGCAGTGTGCTATGTCAGTCTCACGACTGCATCATGTGCCAGCAGCTTATGTAGCAAATACACTGCATGTGAAGCAAGCAAGCAGCCATATCTCAAAGTCTTAGGGGAGTAGTCCTCGCCAAAGTTCACAGAGGTACCTGTCAGTCAGGGGGCCCTGGCACAGCATGTCAAGGGTACCCTCCCGTGCCACCCCCAAGGGATTGCCACAGTCAGGAGGTCTGTGCCTCTGCAGTCTGGGGTGTGGCTCCTTCATAACTAGTCCAGGAGGTTAGGTAGGGTTACGGTGGTCAGGGAACAAAGGTCAGGGCTTACCATCCGGGGCTGTCCCCTTAGGTCACTTAGGAGGGTGAGCCACTGTAATCCACTGGATTCATTCAGAGAGACTAAGGGCAGAAGGGGAATGGTGGGGGAACATGGCAGTGAGGTGTACTGTCCCAGGAAGGAGACTCAGAAACATATTCATGATGGTTGGGGGTGGGGTGGGGGGAGTTGCAGGTTGACAATTGTGAAGGAGACAACAGCAGGAAGGAGGTAATGTGGGGCAGGAGTTCATCCACATTCAGGAACATCGTACCCTCTGGGGGAAGACAATGCATGACCACTTCATATGTAAGGGCTGCGAGGGCGAGTTGAGCAGGTGCAGGATCATTTGGGACCCTATGGAAGTGCGAAGCTGATGGGGTTTTCAGAAAGTCCTGCCAGGAAGGGGATCAGGATATTCGGGTCCTCATTGACGCACAGAGGTGGAGGTTGAAATCCATAGCCAAAGAGAGTTCATTTTTCCCTTTCATCGTGCTGGAAATCAAAACTGTATCACACGCAAGGCCATGCAGCACACAGGACACAGAACCTATGGGCCCCTAATCACTAATGAACAAAAGGCAATGACTACCTGTTTGTTGAGCACCACCCCACCACAGACACTGCTGACCACTTCATTCACAATGTCAATTTTGGACACAGAGGCTAAGGAAAAAATAAGTATTTCTGACCATGAAGGCTAATGGTGTCAACAGAGCGGTGTTCATCTTGCTTCCAAATCCTTTTGTAGGTTCGCAACACAGACATTGAACTATGTTACATCCTGTGTGGACGTAAAATTAGGCTTCCTGAGGGCACAGTAACATTTCTGGCTGCATAGAGACTCCGACAAAAGGATGAAGTGCAACGCCAATAAAATTCAGATAAATTTTAACTTTTATGTGAACGTGTCACCGAAGTACCCCCTAAAGGGTTTTTTAAATTCTTTCTTTCCCTCACAATATTTTTCCTTAATTGAACTAGTTAATAGGGAATGCTTCTTGCATTCAGATTTCGTACTTTTACGTCTACATTTTTTTTCTAATCTTCTGTATTCATTGCCCAATTGATGGTAAATGGTGCGGTTAAAGGTTACTTTTGCATCAGTGCAACAAATAAGTCACAACTTCACAACTGGCAAGTTTTTTTCAAATTTTCTGACTTAACTTACCTCGTTGAATTTAAAGAATTTTCTTTCATATCACTGCAGTGCCCTGTGGACTGATATTATTTTTAAACTTTTCTTCCCTTTATTCAATCTACGTTGAGCTTGTTTCGCTGGGACTGAAGCACAGATATTCTTTTTATTAGAAGGAGCATTGATATGTAGAATTTAATACAATGGGGAAATTATAAAATAATTGTGTCAGAGCATTATTATTTTCTCCTGGACTCATGCAGACCTATGCATGGTGAAAACAGAGCTTAATGTTTTTAGTTCATGCAATGCTTTTTGTTAGTAACTGTCAGGCGTGGGTTTGTGTGAGATCTTCCTTTGTTCTGTAGCAGCACAGCAATTAAATTTGATCTGACTGAAAGCCAAGGAACATTATCCCTGTTTTAATTAGAGTTGCTACCTGCCAGCTTCCAGGTGTGGTGGGAAAGTTATGAAATGCAATCTTATGTTGTTATAGGTTATCAACTGATCATTATGCTGGAAACTGGAAGCCAGAGACTTGATGCTTATTTTATGTATTTTAGCGCATGATTCCCTGCGATTGTATGTTTCAACAACTGCCATCATTTTTGCGCATTAAAAGCAAAGATTGTTTTGAAACGCTTTCATTTTCTTTGATACTTTGTTCACATGTGAGACAGCTGAGAACAGTAGCCTGAGAATCCTCTGTGCTATGGCTTTCAAAATAACTGAGAATTCACAGAAAAAAAACAAGAACTTCATAATTCTTCAGTCTAGATATCCTATTCCTTGCAAGGGTGAGTCTGAATTAGATATCTAAAATAGAGTCAGGAACCTGATACCTAAGTAATTTCTGGGTTGTGATCCTATAAAGCTCAGCACCCAATGAACGGCCCTGAGCTCTGAATGGAGGTGGGACTTGCTAAAGCAGGAGCATTAGAAGATCCATGACTTAGGGTCTTGTGACACAATGGTAGTGCCAACATCTCTGGGCCAGGTGACCCAGGTTTAAGTCCTACTTGTTCCAGATGTGTCGAAGGGAGTCACAACAGTGCCTCTTTCAGATTAACACCAGAGGAGGCAGGTATTTAGATGGTCAAAAGGATCTGTGAATCAATCAAATGACCAGCCATTTCAATGCAGCAAAAAAGCTTGACAGTAAAATGCAGACTGCTTCTATAAAATAATCACTGCAAAAGGTCATTGAACCAAACAGTCAAGGGCCATTGTACAGAAAGGTGCTTGCTTTTGTTAATTTCCAGTTGGAAAGTCACTTCCACACCCTCCCCAGCCCTTTAACTAACTCATAAAGAAATGTAATGCTCTGTTGATTAGGGATGACTCTGATCCAAATTCCACTTTCTCTTTGATGACCATGTCAAAATTTATATTACAAATCTGATATAGTAGCTCCATTATACCAAATTGACTGCTCACTATCTGAGGGTTAATCAGATTGTTCACAATGTGATTGTTGTTATGTTTGACCACAAGATGGTTTTCTAACCACATTTCTGCACTATCACTTAGCAATAGTTTATTCCAGCTCCATAACATTGCTCAATATAACTCTGCTTCACATTTCCTGCTGTTGAACGCCCGCACCCCCACCTCATCTATTGTTACCTTTAATCTTGACTATTTAAGTGCACTCCTGGATTCCATCTCTTGGCTATAAACATAAGGCCATCCAAAGGCCTGCTGCTCATATACTAGCACCAAATCCCTTTCTCTCATCTCCCCTTTACACATGTATGCAGATGCTATCCAGTTCAACCTCACTGTTGCCTCCCTTAACCTCTGCACCCTTGCAAAACTGTCAGCCTTTTTATCTTACATTCTGAATTTAATGAACAAACACTTCCTCAAATTTAGTATTGAGAAGTCAATTGTCTAACAGACCGACACTGACTTCCCCAACATCTCAATTTTAAAGTTCTAGTCCTTTTTTTCAAATCCTACTCTAATGTTGTCCCCTTCGGTTTCTGAAATCTGCTCCTGAATAAATGCACTGCACTAAAAGTGGCCACTTAAGCAAACAAAATCTGTTTTTTACAATACTGATAGCTGTAGCTGCAGCTACCCAGCTTCTAAGTTCTGGAATTTCCTCACTGAATCTCTTTGCTGTTGAATTTCTCTTTCTTCCATTTTGTTGCTTCCCGCAACCTATTTTATTGGGCCTCTATCACCTTTCATGGCTCACTGTCAAATTCCACTTGCTGATGCTCCTATGAAGAGCCTTTTCAGTGTATTATGTTTTAGGTGCTGAATAAATGCAAGTTGTTGCTGTTATTTATTTGATGGCTGTTGATTATGAGGGATTGTCTGTTATCTTTCCAATTTTACTGAAGCTATTTTAGTCAGCCACTGTTACCTCCTTGCACATGTCCTTTGAGAGCAGTTGGCTTTGGATCACAGTCCATAAGTTTTCTTTGTTGTCAGGCACCATAGTGGGAACAGTTAATAAGGGAAAGGGGCATCTTTTAATAGTTGTTTGATTTTGGATAAATATACAGCAGAATTTTACCAAGCACTAATAGATTTGGAAAACTTATCTACAGATCGACTGGTTGTTCAAGTTGTCTTATTAAGGAGTTGAAAATTGTTGGCACACATCACCTTCAGTCTCTCAGATTGCCTTAGTAGCACACATCACCTCCAGCCTCCCAGACTGCTTTAATCTACTACAATGTGCCTGTGTCACAACAGGTCCACGGCAGGTGCAATCTCCCTGGCCCTACAGTCATCCGTGGAATATCTCGATAACACGGACACCTGCGTCATACCCCAATTTATTGATCCCCACCTTCAACATTATTATTCCAACAATACCCATCTCCAAACTCCAAGACCTAGGACTTTGCTCTCCAGTTTGCAATTGGATCTTTGACTTCCTAGACACAGACCACAATCAGTAACAATAGGCTACAACAACTTGTCTACAATAATCTTCAACACCGGTGCCCCACAAAGCTGCATACTCAGCTCCTTACTAAACTCCTTACCCACTCATGACTATATGACTAAATTCCGCTCTAACTCCATTTACAAATTTACTGATAACTTCAACTTCGTGGGTCAGATCTCAAACAACGAGACAAAGTACAAGAAGGAGATAGCCAGCTGTGTGGCATGGTGTAAAGACATCTCCCTCAGTGTCAGCAAAACGAAGGAGCTGGTTATTGACTTCAGGGAGTAGAGCAGAGGACACGTCCCTGTCTGTTTCAATGGTGCTGAGATAGAGGTGGTTGAGGGCTTCAGGTTCCTCAGAATAGGTATTGCCAATAATCTATCCTGGTCCATGCATGTTGATGTTCCAGTCAGGAAAGCACACCAACGCCTTTATTTCCTCAGAAGGCTAAGGAAATTTGGCATGTCCGTGATGACTCTTATCAAATTTATAGATGTATGACAGCAAGTATCCTATCCGAATGCACCACAGCTTGGAATGATACCTGCTCTACCCAAGGCCACAAGAAACTACAGAGAGTCATGAACACAGCCTAGTCCATCACCCCAAACAGCCTTTCTTTCATTGACTCTATCTATACTTCTTTCTGCCTTGTGAAAGCAGCCAACATAATCAAAGACTCCTCCCACCCATCTTCTATCGGGCAAAAGATACAAAAGTTTGAAAACACGTGCCAAAAGGTTTAAGAACAGCTTCTTCCCATCTGTTATCAGACTTATGATTGGGCCTGTCATGGATTAGAGTTGATCTCTCTCTGCATCTTCTCCATAGCTGTAGCACTAAATCTGCATTCTGTCGTATTACCCTTATTTATTTATGAAAGGTATGATTTGACTGGTTAACAAGCAAAACAATAATTTTCACTGTATCTCGGGACATGTGACAATACTAATTCAAATCAAATCGAAAATTGTTATGAAGCTACTGGCAGGAATGAGTTGGTTCCATACAGTTGGTTACTAATTTTAGTAATGGCTTTCCCACACCCATGTCATAAGGATATTTGCAGCAGGACAATTAATGAAGTTGTGGTGACACAGCCTTGTGGTGGCAAAGCTGTGAAAAACTGACAGCGCACCTTACCTTCTGTGCAGCCATGGGATATCTCGGTGTTTATTGCCTCCTGCCTGTCTGTTCTGTCAACTTAAGTGACATGTCGAATTTGTCAAATTAATAAAAATCAAGAATATTATTGGAGTAATTTAAAACATTTTCACTGTCTGCATCTATATTGTATAAATGAGATGCAATGACATTTAAAGAGCTATGACGGTATGTGTGGAGTTTGTATGTTCTCCATGTGTTTGTGTGGGTATCCACAGGGTGCTCCGGTTTCATTTCACAGTCCAAAGATACGCAGTTTATGTGGATTGGCCATGCTAACTTGCCCTGTAGTGTCCTGGGATGCGCAGTCAAGGTATGGGGATACGGTGGGGGTGCTGGATCTTGGTGGGATGCTTTTCAGAGGGTCAGTGCAGATTCAATTGGCTGAATGGCCTCTTTCCTTCTAGGAATTGTATGGCTTTTATTTATGAGACATAACCTGCTAATTAATTCTGTTTTGCATCAATGGGCATAAACAGATCTTGTCCCAAGTATTTTGATAGGTGAGTATTCAGATTTTTTTCTTTAATGAATGCTACATTTTTCTTATTTTGATGTGTTTTTTGTTGTTTTTCTTAATGACGTTTAACAGTTACATTCATGTTTTTCTCTTGTGCTAAAACTGGGCTTTAATTTTATTTAATAATGACAACCATGCATTGAGCATTTAATTTTGCTAGCTTAAAAACTTGGTAAGAGTGGCTCGGTTTTGTTCAAGCTTCAATAAATTATCTGTAAACAGACCCTGACCCAAGAAGATACGGATAATGATGGGATAGTGTAGGGGAAGGGGCTTAGATTAGTTCACAGATTGGCACAACATCGAGGGCCGAAGGGCCTGTTCCGCGCTGTATTGTTCTATGTTCTATGTTCTATGGTAGCAAGGATAGCAATTTTCACTGGCAAAAAAGAACCAAAACTGTTTGTGAATTTCTGTGTAATAAACTTTCAATAACAGCAAGAGTGGCAATTTGATGCCATTCAAATGGTTTGGTATTCAATATAGCAAATCCATAAAAGTTTAAAATCTTCATTAATGTGCCTGAAGGTGTTTGTTTCTAAGGAGGCTTAAATGCTTTAGGAGATGGGGGATGTAATTCCAGGGGCTGTGACCTGAACTTTGAACTCCTCTCTGGCCATAGGGGAGATGCCAGAGGGCTAGAGGACAGTTCATGTGGTTTTGCTTTTCCAGAATGCTGCTAGAGGCAGACCAGGGAGTTACAGACAAGTGAGCCTCATATCAGTCGGAGAGAAACTCTTGGAGAATGTTCTGAAGGAGAGAATCAATTCCCACTTTGAGAGGCAAAGTTTGATCAGGGCTAGTCAGCATGACTTTGTCAGAGAGAGGTCATGCCTAACAAATTTGATTGAATTTTTTAAGGAGGTAACTAAGTATTTGGATGAGAGGAGGGAAATTGATTTAGTTTATAATAGATTTCAGCAAAGTTTTTGACAAGGTCCCACAAAGGAGACTGATAAAGTAGGTAAAAACACATGGAATAAAGGATAATTTGGTAAGTTGGATCCAAAACTGGCATGGTGACAGGAGACAGAGGGTGATAGTAGAAGGCTGTGTGTGGCTGGATGTGGGTTTCTAGTTGTGTCCCACAGGGATCAACACTGGGTCTCTTATAGTTTGTGATATACATAAACAATAGAGAATGTGGGGTCACTGAATTGGGCAGGGGAAGTGGAGTCAGTGTGATAAGTTAGTTTGTGGATGACTCAAAGGTTGACTGGCTGGTTGACAATGAGGAGGAAGGTCGAAGGTTACAGGGGAATATATGTAGATTGATCAGACAAGCAAATCAGAGGCAGGTGGAATTTAACCTAGAAAAGTGTGAGGTGATACACTTTGGAAGAAGTACAAGGCAAGGGTGTATTCAATGAATGGCAGGACACTAGGAAGTTCAGAGGAGCAGTGGGAATATTGGGATGGCTGCCCACAGATCCCTGAAGACAGCAGGACAGGTTAATAGGGTAGTTCAGAAGAACATAAGGACACTTTCCTTTATCAGCCTTGGCATAGATTATAAGAGCAAGGGGTTATGCTGGAGCTTTGGTTAGGCCACAGCTAGAGTACTGTGTGCATTTCTGGTCACCACCCTATAGGAAGCATATGTTTGCACTGGAGACGTTGCAGAAAGATTCATCTGCATGTTGTCTGGGATGGAGCATTTCAGCTATGAAGAGAGGCTAGATTAGTTTGGATTGTTTTCTTTCAGAGCAGAGAATGTCTGGAGAGGATCAGAATGAGGTGTATAGGTTTATTTGAAGGTTGGATGGATAGGAAGCAGCTGTCCTTCTTAGTTGAAGAGTCGATATCACAGTGGCATTGTTTTAAGGTGAAAATCAGAAGGTTTAGAGAGGATTTGAGGAAAATGTTTTGTGATGAAATGGTAGGAATCTGGACTGCACCTCTTGGGAGCACAGTTGAGGCTGGAAACCTCATAAACTTTATAAAGTTCTTGAATGAGCACTTGAAATGTTTTAGATTCAAGGTTTTGGGCCAAGTGCATAAAAGTGGGACTAATACAGATTTAGAGAGGTTTGTCAGTGCAAACATGATGGGCCAAAGAGCATCTTCTATATGATTCTGTATGATTTGGTAATGCTATGATTCTAAATACTGTAGTTAATTAACACATCAATCTTCTGGGCCTAAACTCATATTATTAAGAGGGGTTTTTAGTTAGCCTATTAGTAGGATTATCAAAGGAAATAGTGTGCATCAAGCTACCAATGGCATTAAATCTCCGATTGCAAAGATGACTTATTCCATAGTCGAGTAAATTATTTGGTTGGAAATGAATCTATGTTTCCACAAGAAGTAAAATGACTTCATGGAACAATGTTTGAACAATTTTTTAAAAAGGTGTTGTTGACCAGTGGGGATGATTATTTTCTTTCAAAGGAGATTCCAAGGGAGGGGAGAGAGTTCCTTTTCAGAAAAGGTGAGGGCATGAAACTTCAGATTGTTTCAGTCCCTCTCTTTCCTGAAGTCAAACACCTTGTGCACCATTTCATCAGCTCACTATGACAACTGAAATGTTTCTCATGTCACCTGACTGAGATCAATTAATTCACAAACAAAAATTGGACAGACCAGAATACCAAACTGCAAAATATTGATGAAAATACTAAATGTAAAAATGTGGCTAGCAGCAACATTTTCTGAACAAGCTGTATTTCAGCTTTCAATTAATAGCATTCACAAAGTTTTGCACTGTTGATCTGTGTGAGAAAAGGGCAGAAAATGGGAGACATCGGTCAACAATGTATATTGCGTCTAGAGGGGAAACCTCAAACTTACTGTTAATGATAACTTTATATTTGACACAATGATTCATTTACTTTTTCAACATGACAGGATATTTAGTAACATGAATTTCATTAATAGGAAAATGATGGGAAAACACCCTACTGTTGTCAGTGATTTCTGGCACATACAATATGAAGTGTCTTTGGTATCAGAGCAATGGTGCAAAGCATGCTCTCACACTAACAGCAACACTAAAAGCAGTTGTTCTCTTTTAAGTGTAAATGTCAGAGCAAATTCAGGTGAGTAGCTGCACAGCAAAATGCAGAAATTGACAAGAAAGTACCAGAGATCTCTGTCTTCATGGCTGCAATGCTCCATTCCAGCAACATCCTGATGAATCTCCTCTGTACTTTGTCCAGTGCAAATATATCCTTCATATAGTGTAGTGACAAAAATGCACTTTGTTGCCTTCATTAAAAGAAAATGAATCTCATACTCAGGCTAACTAGTCAACTGTAATGAATGTCTTCCACCTCCTATATATGCACTGCAGATACAAGGCAAAATTTCAAAGCAGTTAAAATTACTTCGTGTCTTAGCACTCTTTCAACAATTTATGTGCCAGTCATCCTCTCAAATACCAAAAATGGAATACGAATCATGGAGCCTCATGCCTTCAGTTAGTTATTGTTGGAGATTTAAAAAGAAAATACATAGCTATACCTTTATTTTTTCGGTCTCATTTTTCCTTTTGTTTATGATTTACGTCTTCCTTCTCTCTTTACATCTTTGATTGCACCTAACGCTAAATTGATCTATTGTAATTGCACTTCCATGCTGAGACCATGTCATTTCACTACCCTTCAATCTAATTGCTTAAGAGAATGCCTAACTCTCTGAAGTCCTCAAGAGCACAATATCATCTCACATTTCCAGTAATTTACAATGTGTTGAGCTGGCACAATTATTAACCCAATGACTCAAGTATTTGAACAGATTAAGTAATCCATTACTCAATGCTCCTCTGCACTGGATTTGCAAATGACATTTTCTACTAACAGGGTATTGCCACCAGCCAGAATAATGTTCTGCCTACCCCACAACTGAGCAGCATTGTATATGCATTTTAGTTCCTGTGTAAGACCAGGCACATAGGCTCTATAAAACAATGATTGGCAGATGATATCAAACAGCATGCTCCTTTGGTTCTTCATAATAGGCTATGTACAGTCTGCAATCAATCTTTCAGTATTGTGAAATCCAGAACAAATCACCTACTGTTAGATGTGATTCCATATTTGGGTATCACTTGCTGAATAACCCTGATATGCAAATAACTCTACAAACAACCAATCAGTTGAGGTCATAATATAGCTCATTTTTGCTAGCTCGAAATGACATGCATGCATTTGCCTACATTCTATGTAGGGAAGCTACTTTGGAATTTCCCTGGAACTTGGAAATCATATAGTTATTGCTTTTTCCATGGGAATGACTTGTTCAATCAGGATCAACTTGCAAACGAATCAGCAACTAAATCCCCAATAGCATACATTGTGGTGATCATTCAAAATTTGGCACTCCTACATTTGTTCTGATGGACTCATGTGAAAATCGTTTGTGACATATCTTTATTTTCAGCAGTATAAATACAGGCAGTCTTTGGGTTGCAAACAGATTCCATTCATAGAATCCTGACAGTGTAGAAACAGGCCTGGTTCATTATCATGTGCTTGATAAGAGCACCGCACCCAGATCCAATCCCCACCCTTTCCCATAAACCTGCATTCTCCCACGACAAACCCACCTAACTTACGTACCCCTGGGCACTATGGACAATTTAACATGACCAATCCACCTAACCTGCACGTCTTTGGGCTGTGGGAAGGAAACTAGAGCACCCAGCGGAAACCCACACAGACACAGGGAGAATGTGCATACTCCACACAGACAGTCACCAGAGGGTGGAATCAAACCTGGGTCCCTGGTGCTGTGAGGTAGCAGTGCTAACCACTGAGCCACCGTGATGTCCATTTAGTCAGTTGTGTCAGTTTGCAATTTGATCTGTATGCAAGTTGGAACACAATGCGAGACAACCTAAAATAGCCATTCATATGAATGACGAAATGCCACCTTGTCAGATCTTCAAAAATTAAAATTAATACACCTCTATGTGGGATTGCATTGGTAAGTATGTGTGTTTTTTTGTAATTCAGACATTTGTAAATTGAAGACTGTCTGTACATATAAATAAATCATGTCAAATTTATAATATCTCATATAGTACTTTAAATGTGCAATTGCTCTTCCCAATTGTTAAAAGATAGAAATTTCTTCTCATTCAGCATCTGGGTGTCATCAAGTAACATTACACTGAAAAGACAGTCGGTGTTTGAGAAACTGGATGGAGAAACAAAGCTGACACAGCAAATTTGTGAAATCTGATGTGTTTTCATGCAGTATCATTGAGAGGTAGCATGGATCTGCGAGTTAGGAAGGCACCATGGATATATCCCTATGGAACACCACAGGCAATAGTTTTGGGATCAGGAAGGGAATCTGTTGCAGGTGGTTCATTATCATGAGCTCGATAAGGGAACTAAATGAATTCAGTTCCCCCAGCTTAATGATGGTAAAAGGACATTGGAGGAAATTGGGGTGGCCAACCCAATAAATGATACATTTAGAAAAGGAAGAAAAGTTTGCTTTTTTTAGAGTTACGTAGGATCATAGAATCCCTACAGTGTGGAAACAGGCCATTCAGCCCAACAAGCCCACACTAACTCTCAGAGCATCCCACCCAGACACATCCTCGATAACTCACCTAATCTGCACATCCCTGAACACTATGGGTAATTTATTTTTGGCCAATCAAACTAACCTGTTCATCCTTGGACTGTGGGAGGAAACTGAAGCACCGGGAGGAAACCCATGCAGACGTGGAGAGAATGTGCAAACTCCACACAGACAGTCACCTGACGGTGGAATTGAATCTGAGTCCTTGGCACTGTGAGGCTACAGGGCTAACCATTGAGCAACCATGCCACCTTGGCACTTGTTGCATTGAAAATAGCAACTTTGGGTACTGTGGACAAACAGAAATTTCATAGGATGAATTCAAACCCGAAGTTCCAGGAATGATGAGTACAGATTGATAATTTCCATTGAGACATTGACTTCAGGCACCATAAAAACACAATAAAAACATCTTTTTGACGTACCACATAGCTACCAGGGTAAGTAAGCATATTTCAAATGGAAAGCATAGGACACCATCTCCGTAAATGGAATTACATATGCACACACCCACCAACCACCAGTATCATGTCAAATTGTGAGATACATGGAATGCTGATTTGAAGCCTGTGTTGCGTTCCTCTTGTTCTACATTGCAGGCTGTCTGGACTTTGCACAACCGAACCCCTCATTAAACAGAATGAAGGATACCACTCAGCAAGAGCGACACTATTAAAAGATATCATGAAGAATCATTCATCAATTCTTAGATTAATTCTGCACTTACATTCATGCTTGTTTATGGGGGTTTCACACATAGTTACATTTTGAATAGTCTACATGTGCCTCATGTTTAAGCACTTTTTGGTTGTTTAAAATCTTGTGTCCAGAGTTGTTACCATACATGGGTGACTTCGTAATGCTTCCTTTGAGAATTGAGCATAGTTGGGAGAATGAAATGAGTCATGTCAAAAAGAACAAATTGTTTGAAAAGTGTGGTTGAGGAGAAGGGATTTCTCAGTAGGCAATCTTTTTGGTCAGAAATTTCAGGCAGCAATTCTTACTTCAAACTCAACATGAATCAATGCTTGAGACGTCTTTGCCCCACAACAGAGGTCATGCAGGACTTATACACTTAATGATACGGTCCTGCGGAGTGTTGCCAAAAAAAGAGACCTTGGAGTGCAGGTTCACAGTTCCTTGAGAGTGGAGTTGCATGTAGATAGGGTAGTGAAGAAGGTGTTTGGTATACTGCCTTCATTGGACAGTGCATTGAATATATGAGTTGGGATATCATGTCACAGCTGTTTGGGACATTGGTGAGGCTACTTTTGGAATATTGTGTCCAATTCTGGTTTCCCTGCTATAGGAATGATGTTGTAAAACTTGAAAGAGTTCAGAAAAGATTTACAAGAATGTTGCCAGGGTTAGAGGGTTGGAGCTATAAGGATAGACTGAACAGACTGAGGATCTTTTTCCCTGGAGCATTGGAGACTGAGGGGAGACCTGAGGGTTATGGATAGCATGATTAGCCAGGTCCTTTTCCCCAGAGTAGTGTGAACTAGAGGACATAAGGTGAGAGGGAAAAATTTAAAAGGGACCTAAGGGGAAACTTTTTCACACAGAAGGTGGTGCATGTATGGAATGAGCTGGCAGAGGAGGCGGTGGATGCTGGTACAATTATAACATTTAAAAGGCAGCTGGATGAGAATATGAATAAGAAAGGTTCAGATAGATATGGGCCAAATGCTGGCAAATGGGACTAGATTAATTTAGAATATCTGGTCAGCATGGACGAGTTGGACCAAAGGGTCTGTTTCCATACTGTACATCTCTATGACAATGACTCTGAGTGAAATCTTCCACTGCTGGAGTTACAAATGCACACAACTAATGTCTGCCAGTCATGAAAAAGAGTGCAATGATGATATGGATTAGTCTGGAATGCTAATTTGAAGCATAGCAGGACAAGGACAGTACTGTGCAAGTCGCCAAGTTGAGTGTAGTTTTTAATTTTGACACATCTAGCTCCTTTTCAAGAAGTTGTTTGAGATATAAGTAACATTGACCAGTTTGGAGTCTACTACTGTGTAATGGAAATCTCTGAGGCTTTCTATTGTTTTGTCTTGTTTCCCTGTCACCATGAACAAGCAGAAGGTGTGATCATAGGATTTTTGCATGGATCACATACTTCCCCAGAGTATAGAACATCAGTGACTGCACTCACGTTCCTGGTTTAGTCTCAGTCATTTCCATTAATCAAATTGAGCACCACGGTCTCAGTTAGCAGCTGGTGTGCCAGAAAAGACAATGCATCATGCCGGTGAATGCACGTTATGTTGGCAATAACTACAATTCTTTCATTCTACAGCAGTGCCTTGTGTGAGCCGTGTTTGAATGCCACAGCAAGTCAAAGGTTAACACTTGGAGACAACAGTGGCAACTTTATGACATAGCTGAAGGAGATTCGAGCCCAAAATCTCTCCACGCATGTGCAGCAGACCTACATTGAGAATCATGCTGCAACAAAGAAAAGGAAGTGCATAAGAGATAATGGGAACTGCAGATGCTGGAGAATCCAAGATAGCAAAGTGTGATGCTGGATGAACACAGCAGGCCAAGCAGCATCTCAGGAACACAAAAGCTGATGTTTCGAGCCTAGACCCTTCATCAGAGAGGGGGATGGGGAGAGGATTCTGGAATAAATAGGGAGAGAGGAGGAGGCGGACTGAAGATGGAGAGAAAAGAAGGTAGGTGGAGAGGAGAGTATAGGTGGGGAGGTAGGGAGGGGATAGGTCAGTCCAGGGAGGATGGACAGGTCAAGAGGGCGGGATGAGGTTAGTAGGTAGGAAATGGAGGTGCAGCTTGAGGTGGGAGAAGGGAATAGGTGAGAGGAAGAACAGGTTAGGGAGGCGGGGACAAGCTGGGCTGGTTTTGGGATATAGTGTGGGGAAAGGAGATTTTGAAGCTTGTGAAGTCCACATTGATACTATTGGGCTGCAAGGTTCCCAAGTGGAATATGAGTTGCTGTTCCCGCAACCTTCGGGTGGCATCATTGTGGCACTGCAGGAGGCCCATGATGGACATGTCGTCTGAGGAATGGGAGGGGGAGTTGAAATGGTTCGCGACTGGGAGGTGCAGTTGTTTGTTGCGAACCCAGCGGAGGTGTTCTGCAAAGCGGTCCCCAAGCCGCTGCTTGGTTTCTCCAATGTAGAGGAAGCCACATTGGGTAAAATGGATACAATATACCACATTGGCAGATGTGCAGGTGAACATCTGCTTGATATGGAAGGTCATCTTGGGGCCTGGGATGGGGGTGAGGGAGGAGGTGTGGGGGCACTTCCTGCGGTTGCAGGGGAAGGTGTTGGGTGTGGTGGGGTTGGAGGGGAGTGTGGAACAGACAAGGGAGTCGCGAAGTGCGCGGTCTCTCCGAAGGCAGACAAGGGTGGGGATGGAAAAATAACATGGGTGGTGGGGTCGGATTGTAGATGGCGGAAGTGTCGGAGGATGATACGTTGTATCTGGAGGTTGGTGGGGGTGGTATGTGAGAATGAGGGGGATCTTCTGGGGGAGATTGTGGCGGGGGCGGGGTGTGAGGGATGTGTTGTCAAGGGCGTTCTCGATCACTGTGGGGGGAAAGTTGCGATCCTCGAAGAACATGAACATCTGGGATGTGCAGGAGTGGAATGCCTCATCCTGGGAGCAGATGCGGCGGAGGTGGAGGAATTGGGAATAGGGGATGGAATAGCGGAGGTGTGGGGGCAAGTGTAGCAACTTCCTGCGGTTGCAGGGGAAGGTGCCTGGTGTGGTGGGGTTGGAGGGGAGTGTGGAGTGGACACGGGAGTCAAGGAGAGAGTGGTCTCTCCGGAAGGCAGACAAGGGTGGGGATGGAAAAATGTCTTGTGTAGTCAGATTGTAGATGGCGGAAGTGTCGGAGGATGATGCATTGTATCCGGAGGTTGGTCGCACCTGCACAGGCCCCAAACCCCACCTCTTCCTCCGTTACATTGATGACTGTATCGGTGCCGCCTCTTGCTCCTCAGAGGAGCTCGAACAGTTTACCCACTTTACCAACACCTTCCACCCCAACCTCAAGTTCACCTGGGCCATCTCCAGCACATCCCTCACCTTCATGGACCTCTCTGTCTCCATGTCAGGTAACCAACTAGAAACTGATGTCCATTTCAAGCCCACCGACTCCCACAGCTACATAGAATACACCTCCTAGCACCCACCCTCCAGCAAAAATTCCATCCCCTATTCCCAATTCCTTCGCCTCTGCCGCATCTGCTCCCAGGATGAGGCATTTCACTCCCTCACATCCCAGATGTCCACATTCTTCAAGGACCACAACTTCCCCCCCGCAGTGGTCGAGAACGCCCTTGACCACGTCTACCGCATTTCCCGCAACACATCCCTCACACCCTCACAATGCTTCATTCTCCGACACTTCCACCATCTACAATCCGACCCCACCACTCAAGACATTTTTCGATCCCCACCCTTGTCTGCCTTCCGGAGCGACCACTCTCTCCGTGACTCCCTTGTCCGCTCCACACACCCCTCCAACCCCACCACACCCAGCGCCTTCCCCTGCAACCGCATCCCAAAACCAGCCCAGCTCGTCCCCTCCCCCCACTGCATCCCAAAACCAGCCCCGATTGTCCCCACCTCCCTAACCTGTTCTTCCTCACACCTAGCCCCTCCTCCCACCTCAAGCCGCACTTCCATTTCCTACCTACTAACCTCATCCCGCCTCCTTGACCTGTCTGTCCTCCCTGGAGCTATCCCCTCCCTACCTCCTCACCTGTACTCTCCTCTCCACCTATCTTCTTTTCTGTCCATCCTCAGTCCACCTCCCCCTCTCTCCCTATTTATTCCAGAACCCTCTCCCCATCCCCCTCTCTGATGAAGGGTCTAGGCCCGCAACGTCAGCTATTGTGCTCCTGAGATGCTGTTCGGCCTGCTGTGTTCATCCAGCTACACGCTTTGTTATCAAAGGAAGTGCATAATCTGTGTTCTTGAGCAGAACCATTGATGCCTGGGCCATTATGGAAGCACCCTGTTGCACTTACCTGGCTGGGTCAATATGAAGGTTTGTAGCAGTCTCCTGCACAAGTTGTCCAGCAAGGAAACAGCTTTTGCCTCTACCCTATTAGGGAGAAGTTGGAGAGCACAGAGAAGGGAGAAAGAGAAAATAGAAACAAAGGAAGGGAAACTATGGCATAAACAGGCACTGGCTACCTGCACTGTATCTAATCAGGTTATGCATGAGTGGTACCAGTAACCTCGATGGCATCTCCCAATTCATCGACAGTCCCACTCTCATGCCTTCTCTCTATCATTAATATTATGACCCTGATTAATATAGACAAAAAGTAGCAAAATCATGCATAACCAAATTATTGGAGTCCTTTGAAGGACTCCATATGCTGCAGATAAAAGGGATCCAGTGGAGATACTATTCCCAATTTTCAAATGGCATTTGACAAAGTGCCACATTAAAGCTTATTGTGGAAAACAAAAGCTTGTGATGTCGGGGCTAAGATATTAGCGTAGCTGGATGGATAGCTGGCTGACAGAAAACAGAGAGTATGCATAAACTGAAATGGTGAGTGGAATCTCTGCACCATTGCCTCAGCTTTTCACATTATGTGTAAATAACTTAGATAAGGGTTAAAAGGCACAGTAGGTATATTTGCAGATTACACAAATTAGGTATGTTTGTTTGAAATGGGACATAAAGAAGTTGCAGACAAATATAGATTGGTTGAATGAGTGGGAAGGAATCTGGTAACGTAAGAAAATATGAAGTTGTTCACTTTGGCAGGATGAACAAAAAATGCAGTGTTGCTTAAATGGAGAATGACTGTGGAATTTACAGGTGCAGAGGAATTTAAGCATTTTGGGCATTGTGTCAGAAAACGTTAGGATGCATTTACATCAAGCAATTACAATGCTTGGGATACTATCTTTTACTCCAAGAGGAATTGAACATAAATATAAGGATGCTACATTTCAATTGTACAGGGAATTGTTGAGACCACCATTTTGAACACCATTGGCAGGTTTGGTCTCCTAATTTAAGGAATGATGTAAATTCGTTGGAACTGGCTCAGAAGAGGTTTACCGCATTCATGCCTGGAATGAACAGGTTCTCTTCTAATGATAGCTTGGAAAGGCTGAGTTTGTTTCCATTGGAGTTTGGAAGTGTGAGACGTGACTTGTTTGGAGTCATATATTGAATGGGTTTGATATGGTGGACATTGAAAGGATGCTTCTTCCTGTGGGTCAGTTCAAAAATAGAGAGCACAAGTTTGAAATAAGGATCACCCTTTCAAGATAGAGAAGAGAAAAAATGTTCCTTCCACTCAGAGTTGTGTGGCTTTGAAATTCTGTCTCTGAAGGCGATGGAAGCATGGTTGTTGAATAAATTCTTGTTAGGCAAAGGAATCAAAGGTTATTGATTGCAGATGAGATTCTAAATGCAAACAGATAAGCCAAGCTGTTACTGATGATGAAACAGGCTAAATGGTCCATTTCTGCTCCCATTCTGTATGTTCCAATGTACATAAAAGAAAGGGAGCCAATTCTCTCACACCACTGACCATTACATCTTCCTACATCGAAAGACACAAAACTGAAACCTACCAGAAAATGCAAATTCCAATGCAGTTTTATGAATTCATTCACTCAATTTTGCATACAAACTAAGACCCTTGTCCACTTGCTTCTTTGTACCATGGGCTAATGCTAGAATTCTGATAAGATATTTATCCAATGGTCACAGCAGGGATGACAGCTGTGGGCTATGATGGCCCAGATTCAGATCAGGAAGTGAGAAATACCACAATTGAGGAGATGTGGTTTGAACAAATGATATACTTTCATTGGGGATGCAGGAACAGGGAGATTTGGGTTATATGTGCACAAATCTTTGAGGACATAGAATAAGAAAGCTGTTAACAAAACACGTAAGATCTGTGATTAAGCAGTAGAAGAGCCGATTACTACAGCAAAGAAATTGTGCAGAATATTTCTAAGTGTTTAGGCCTTGGCTGGTTTATCGTATTCAATTTTTTGAAAGTGCCAAATTCTTAGAGGATTTAGAAGGGATTTGCCACATTGTATAATTGATGAGTAACTTCACTTATGAGAAATAAACTGAAGAAGATATGGTTTTCTTTTATAAATGGAGAAGGTATAGAGGTAATTTGGAAAAGGGGTATTCATATGATCAATAATTATTCATATGCTTTTCATACGATCAATAACGAGAAATTTTCCATTGGTTAGAGGGTCGATTAAAAATGAGGATGTTTTACACAGCAAATTGTTGTAACCTGATTCCACTGTTTGATGAATCGATTTGATGTAAAGATGGTTCAATTGTCACATTCTAAAGAGAATTGCATAAATACTTGAAAACTGGGAAATAAATAAGAGGTACTCTGCTGTTGATGGAGTTCATCTTTAAGGATTCCACGTGCGATGTACATTCAACGTGTAAGTGTTCCAGCCATCTAGTTTGCTTTGGTTTTTTTAGCTGCTATTACAGAAATCAGTTGGCTGCTGCAGGGTTTATTTCATAAAGTTTCATGTCCTTTACAGTTTAAAACAAACTAACCTACCGAGTTAATTACTCACTGATGAGTGGTTAATTATAAGACCATTACTATTAATATGATGATGGCTAGATCTTTCAAAAGGCTAACACAGACACAATAGGCCAAATGACCTTCTTCAGTGTTGTATATTTCCAATTTCAGATTCTGTCAACACCTGAGTGTTGAGAGTTGAAGCACGAATACAGTCAGCCTGAGAGAGAACCGCAGATTTATTTTCTAATATACCATTGCCAATCTCTTGAGTGGCACCAGAGAAATCTGCAGATGTGTTGGTAAACAGATTGACGCGCTGCTGTAATGTCCCAGAAGCTCTTTAAAGCAGCATCTTCTACCATTTGCAACCTAAGTTTAACTGTTTACATTGAATCAGAAATAGGTCATTCAACTCGGATATTTTAAGCGTATGTACTCCATAATAACTTCTTCCCACACCTCTTTATCTAAATCTATCAACATATCATTCTCTTTCTTTCAGTCGTATGCATGTTAGCGAATTCTGTTTGCATTAAGTATTCCTTGTTGTACCAAGTATGGCATTCTAACCATTCTCTGGCTATAGGAGCTTCTCTTGAACACTTTGTTGTGCCTGGTCTTAGTTTGTATTAGCGACTGGTCTTCTGGTCTCATCTGCAAATGGAAATATCTTCTCCACATCTGGCTGAGTAACTCTTGGGATGGTAAAGTCCCTCATCACAAAGGAGGAAAAAGAGTCTGTTCAGTCTTTCCTGAGAGGTTTACCCTCTTGGTTCTGGCAATAGCCTTCTGAATCTTTTTTGCACCTTCTCCAGTGCCTACGTTTATATCTGTTTAAACACTGACAGTATTACTCCAAGTGTGGTCAACCCGAACTATAGATACAAGTTTAACAGAACTTCGCAGTATTTAGTTCTATCACTCTAGAATTGAACTTTACTCTGCTTTTGTCTCGGCATCATTACTTTTCATCATTTCAATGTGCCTTTTGATTATGAATTATTAGGCATGTGAACTATTGATACTTCTGAAGAAATAATCATTACCTATCGAAAAAAAACTTGAAAAATTATATATGCTTGCCACATCTATGTTCATGAGAAAATGTGCCATAGATTTCAATAATGATATTCCTACTAGTATATCAAATAATATATTGGAAAAGATGATTCAGCCACGAATTTCCATTCCTCTGAGATAGCTTTGGCTGTCACTCAGCACTTCCCATACACACAAAGTTAATTTTGAAGGTTTGAAAGCTTGAGGAGGATACTTTCTAACAATTCTAATTCAATGCGAATAACACCTCGGATGTTTCCCTCTTACTTATAAAAACAATCACTTAAATTTTTAATCTAATACTTGCCTTTCATCTTAACAAATCTATTTTACATTGCTGCCTCCAGTCTCAAAGCCAAGACAAGATGAAACTATCTTTTATTAATACAAACATCTATCAGTTGAAAATTATGTTCTGTATGTCCTCCTTTGTTTCAACACTTTCAAAGCTCTTCAGGCTCTTCACAATTCTGCCAGTGGAAAATGATTAATGTTATTAAGTGGTTTCTTATTTTACATTTGTAGACTATGTTCTTTAACTACCATTCACATTTTTGGATTACCTTGTATTTTCTCTGTGGTTTATTTTCATGTCTGAAAATCCAATCCATTAAAACATTTTTGAAAGAAATAGACAAGATGCAATGAGATTCTGTTCAGTGTGTGAGACTGTGATGGATGACTGCTTATTGCCAGTCTTGTCAGTCATACATATCGATGATACACTACAAAATGACTGCAATAAATGAGAAAATTGCACACATTGGCCCTGGAGCTTTTGAATTGTTTTCAGCAGTATTAGTGAGAAGCGGGAAGTTCAACCCACATCCAGATCTTTGTCAGTGCCTGTCAAAAATCATTTAAGATCTGTGGGTGAGACCATGAGATATAAGAACAGAATTAGGCCATTCAGCCCATCAAGTCTGCTCCCCCATTTGATCATAGCTGATATGTTTCTCAACCCCAACCTCCTGCCTTCTCCCTGCAACCCTTAATCCCCCTACTAATCAACAATATCTGTCTCTGTCTTAAATACACTAAACTACTTCACCTCAACAGTCATCTGTGGCAATAAGTTTCAACGATTAAGTAACCTCTGGCTAAGGAAATTCCACCTCATCTCGGCTCTAAAAGGTCTCAGTCTGTACCCTCAGGTCCTAGTCCCACTAGTGAAAACATCTTCTCCACTTCCTCCCTATCCAGGTCCCCCAGTGTTCTGTAATTTCAATGAGATCCCACCTCATTCTTCTAAACTCTGTTCAGTCCAGAATCAGAATCTACAAATGCTCCTCATTTCTGGGGTCATTCTTGTAAACATCTCCTGGACCCCGTCCAAGACCAGCACATCATTCTTTAGACACGGGGCCCAAAACTGCTACAATATTCCAAATGCAATCTGACTAGAGCCTTATACTCTCTCAACAGTGTATCCTTGCTCTTGTATTCTGGCCCTCTCGAAATGGATGCTAACATTGGATTTGTCTTCCTAACTGCCACCTGAACCTGCGTGTTAACATGTGGCTTATGGCAGTGTTTTATATGTGTGAAATTAACTGTACATTAAATTTTGTAGATTGTTGAACAACTCCACTACAATTTTTTTTAAGTTTCTCTGTGAGTGGAGTAACTATTTATACCCTATTTACTTTAATAATGTATCATCTCCAGGGTTTTCCTGGAGTACTGTCCAGTACAGTAGCACAAACAATCTGCAGTGTTATCATGAGCAAAAAACAAAGTTGCTGACAAAACTCAGTAGGCCTGGCAGCATCAGTGAAGGAAAAAATCAGAGCTAACATTATGGATCCAGTGACCATTCCTCAGAATTGATGTCAGCAGCAAAAACGTCAGCTTGTATGCAGAAAATAGGGAGGGGGATGGGGTATGGAGTAAATAATGGGATAGAGCCTAAAGAGAGAGAAAAGCTGTTGGACAGACAAAGAGTTGATAATGATGAGGCTGGGAGGGTGAGTAGTTGTTAATGGGGACTATAAGTGCCTAACAATAGGTAGTATATAATGATGATCATCAGATCCCATTTCCGTCACCTCCAGCGAGATGCCACCACAGACAAATATTCCCCTCCCCTCTCTTGTCTACTTTCCACAGGGGCCGTTCCCTCTGCAACACCCTGGTCCACATTTCCTTCACCCTCAACAAACCTCACAGCCCCACGGTACTTTCCCCTGCAACTGGTGCAGGTGTGACACCTGCCCATTTACCTCCTCCCACCCCAGTATCCAAGGGCCCAAACATACCTTCCAGGTGAAGCAACACTTCACCTGCACTTCCCAGAATCTAGTCTACTGCATTAGCTGCTCACAATATGGTCTCCACTACATTGGGGAAATGAAGCTTAGACTGAGTGACCGCTTTGCAGAACATCTACGTTCTGCTGGCAGAAAAGACCCTGAGCTTCCAGTTGCCTGCCAGTTTAACACACCACCCTGTTCCCTGGCCAATATCTCTGTCTCTGGCTTGCCACAGTGTTCCAGTGAAGCTCAAATCAAGCTGGAAGAGCAACACTTCATTTTCTGCTTGGGGATCCTGCAGGCCTCTGGACTCAATAACGAGTTGTATGATTTTAGGGCCTGAACTCTCCCATGTCCCAGCCCTGGACCCCACACACCAGGCCTTGTTACCACATAGCCTGCCATTATGCACCCCCTGTTGCTAGTCACTAATAGTCCTCATTAGCAACTATCCACCCTCCCAGGCTTATCTTCATCATCTCTTTGTCTGTCCAACTGTTCTTCTCTCCCTTAGGCTCTATCCTATCGTTTACTCTGTACCCCATCCCCCTCCCTATATTCTGTATAAAAACTGATATTTTCCGAGCTACCATCAGTTTTGAGGAAAGGTCACTGGACCCGAAACGTTAATCGTGATTTATTTTCTTCACAAATACTGTCAGACCTGCTGGGCTTTTCCAGCAACTTTGTTTTTGTTCCTGATTTACATCATCTGCAGTTCTTTCGATTTTTATGCAGTCATATCTTACCCACAGTAATGAGGCTTTAAAAAGAATGAGCAAGATACAATGGTGAGAAATCTATATGTTACATCATAGAATGTGCTGAAGCCAAACAGAAAGTGTTTTATCTAAGTTGTCAGTTCTTTGTAGCCTTTGTATGATACAGAAAGTGTCTGAATCAAAATTAAAATCACATTCCTTCACCGTCCAATTCATTCTGAAAAGTGCTCAGACTTAGTGAACTATTGATCAATCAGCTGCCCTCTGGTAACTTGATAAATCCCCCCTTTTTCACTGAAGCCTCAACAATGAGTGTTGGCATTTATTTGACTTTGGGAGGCATGGCAATCGGGCCTGAGTTATCCCGTCGTGACATTTAAGATAGGAATTAGAAGCAAAAGATTTACCAGCATATCACCTATGAATTTTAGAGAAAAAATGAAGTTGTGTTAGAAAAAGATTCTTTGTAAAAGTAGTTTTGCGTTAATGAGAAATGCACTGCCCATGATTTATAGTGCTCACCAAACATTTTTTCAAGTATTTGGATGTTTTCCGATGAAAGTTGCCCCATGCTTTACATCAAGATGTTAAAAGAATGCGGTACATTTTGAAGTTTTCAAAAAGAACTGGAAGACCTTCTACAACTATCAAGTATCAGTGCACATCTATGACATTGTAGAAACTGTTTGGATTTGAATGAAAATGTTTTGACGCTGTTCCTTCAATAGTAGTAGGCAGCTCTCATAAATCAGCAAGGGAAACCAGTCCTGGAGTGAACAGCCTGTAGTATTGTGGAAACATCCTGTTTTTGCAGACAATTCAGGAAAACCTGCTGCAAATGCAGGTGAAGGGTGAACCCAATGTAAATAGTGAAGATAGGCTAGCATGTGGTCAAATCCAGTGGGAAAAACAGCAACACGATCATTTAAAACCTGATGAGGCATATGTTCCTCAATCTGAAACACTCACCATTTTTGATGCCATGTTTACCAGATTTAGTGGGTCACAGGACTGTATATTTTGATCCAAGGGATTTGACACTCGCTTCTTAAATTCCATAAACAAAAAAATGGGCGTGGGGGAGGGGGGCATTTTATTGTACTAACATCTGCGATCGTCATTAGCATAAGGTTTGCATCATTGGCCTCAGGATGAAAATAGCTGAAAATTCCTTTAGTGAGCAGATCCGCAGAACATGAGCACAGAAACTGAAAAAATGAAGCATGTTCTGTGGGAGAGTGGCAGTGGGCACGAGGGGACTCCAAATACTTCCACGTAAGCACAATTTCATTTATGGGAACTACCCCTAAGCCTTTGGGCAGTTTAGATTTACGATCAAATAACAGCAATCATTAAAAAAAAGGATATTCTTTGTGCTTTTTGATTTGCATAATTTGGAGCTGTGTAATTTTGTTGAGTTCAAGTCTGAGATGTTGTCTCCAGACAAATTCTGTCCTGTCCTGAGATTCCATTGAAAAAGACCATAAGGTGGCAGCCCCCTGTCAGAGCCACAGGGTAATGGTCACAATGCTTATGGCAAGCCAATAAGCTCATTGGTACAGTGATAATGGGAACTGCAGATGCTGGAGAATCCAAGATAATAAAATATGTGGTTGGATGAACACAGCAAGCCCAGCAGCATCTCAGGAGCACAAAAGCTGACGTTTCGGGCCTAGACCCTTCATCAGAGACGTCAGCTTTTGTGCTCCTGAGATGCTGCTGGGCCTGCTGTGTTCATCCAGCCTCACATTTTATTATCTTAAGCTCATTGGTACAGGTTGCATTGATGAAGGGTCTAGGCCTGAAAGGTCAGCTTTTGTTCCCCTGAGATGCTGTTTGGCCTTTTGTGTTCATCCAGCTTCATACTTTGTTATCTTGGTAATGCATGCAAATGGTTATGTGTATATTGGACAACTTGGGTTGCTCAAAATGCGCATGATAACATGATAATGCATGCAGTTTTTTAAACACAAACAGTGGGATGTTTGGAAAAGAAGTGCAACCTGTACCAATGAGCTTATTGGCTTGCCATAAACTCTCTGATGAAGGGTCTAGGCCCGAAACGTCAGCTTTTGTGCTCCTGAGATGCTGCTTGGCCTGCTGTGTTCATCCAGCTCCACACTTTGTTATCTTGGATTCTGCAGCATCTGCGGTTCCCATTATCTCTGCATGCATTACCAGTTTGCTGTTCTTGCTAGTCTCTGTAGCGAGTTGTATGCATAGGTTGGAATTTTCCCCTCGCTGGAGAGATGTGAGTCATGCTGAGAAATGGGAAAAATATGATGAGAATGAAAAATTCCAGATTTTTGTTATTGAGAAAAGTTTTCCCAATGTTGCCTTCAAGTTATAAGTGGCAATGTAAGTATGTCACCAGCTGACATCCTCTGGCTTTCTAATTCAGAAGGAGAGTCAGCTTGTGCTAGTGGGATGAACTGAACAGTTCTGGGAGTGGCCATGCTGTTCTGTACTGAACTATCTCAATGTCTTACCTACAATGTGCCAAACATTTGGCTAAGCTGCAAACTTTAACTACTATTCCTTTGTTCCCCCCATCAAATCTGTTGATATAAATTGTAGAGAGATGAGGTACAAGCATAGATCCATGTGGCACTCCACTGATCATATGCTTCCAATGAGAAAGAGACCTGTTTATGCATGCTTTCAGCATTACAACCAATCATCTACTTATGTTCATATGTTATCCGATACAGTATGGACTCCTACTTTTCACAGTACACTAGATGTGCTTCAAGCAAGTTAGCCACGTGTGAAAGCCAAAGGGGAGCAATCTTTAATGGAGTGAAGGGGATCTATGGTCAATCAGGGGTCAATGCTACAGTCGGTCAAACAGTTTGCTCTAGTGCTTGGTAATGATTAGTGGGACATATGGTGCTACTGAAGTCTGAGGAGCTGTATCCTTGTATTCTGGGGGTTTGGTCACAATAAATCCTGCAGTTCAAGCTCATGCAGTCCGGGAATTCTGGAACCAACCAGACAGCAGGTTATATTAAACTTGGCATGATGTAATGTGAAGGGATTAATTAGTGTCCTCGGGATGAATACACTCAGAGGTAGCAGAACGACAGCATGGTTGAATTTTACATTTAGTTTGAAAAAGGGAAGTGTGGATTTCTCATTAGTATTCAAACTCAAAAAAGGGCAATTGTTTGGACGTGCAAGTTAAATTAACTGAAATACATAGGGATACTAGGATAGGAGATAGATCAATAGAGAGGCAGTAATGTCGGGGATATTACACAACACTCAGAATGAGTATTTATGGAAAATGCAAAGGCGAAGATCCACCATCTGTGGTTAACCAAGTAAGTTATAGAACATAGTACATTACAGCACAGTACAGGCCCTTCGGCCCTCGATGTTGTGCCGACCTGTCATACCGATCTCAAGCCCATCTAACCTACACTATTCCATGTACGTCCATATGCTTGTCCAATGAAAGTTAAAGGAAACATCAAGTTTAAGTCAAGAAACATAACTGTGCAACGATGAGTGATAGGTTAGATGATTGCACATCATACAAAGAACAATTGACAATGACTAAAAGATTAAACAGGAGAAAGAAATGAGAATAGAAGGAGAAGCTGGCAAGATGTGTAATAACATAATAGGGAATCTTCAGGTATTTAAAAAGAAAGCAGTAAGTAAAATGAGCTTGACCCTCCAAACCTTAAGAACGGGGATGATAAGGAAATGTCAAGTGAAATGATCAAATATTTTGCATCTGTCTTCATGAGACGATACAAGATTTATTCTATAATAGCAGTAAATTAGAGGTGGAAAGGTAAAAGGAACTTGGTGACATTCTCAGAGATAGTATGAACTGCCAATGCTGGAGTCAGACAACACAGTGTGAGCTGGAGGAACACAGCAGGTCGGGCAGCATCAGAGGAGTAGGAGAGCTGCCATTTTCGGTTGGGATTGAGCAAATTCATAGAGCTGTGGGCTGCCAAGTCTCTGTTCAAGATGTCCTCCAACCCTAGAATCGTACAAGAGGCTGTGTAGAGTATTTTTCTTTTTTTTTTCCTTCTCTTTATTTTGTGGAACTAGTTGAACTACGAACAGCTGTGTGTTTTGGGGGGCAAGAAAATAAATACAGACGTTTCTGATGGTAACCAGCCTGAAATGTAAGCAAACCAAATTACTAATCTAAGGAAAGTGTGGACAATTCACCACTGTCTGTTACCATTGACAAGGCTGGCAGCAGATTGAACAATGAGTCAATCAAGGGAGGATGAATACTAACCAGCTAACCACAGGGAATATCGATTTTAAAGAATGGGAAAACTGGTTCTGATGGGTTTAGTCAGGTGCAGAGTGATTTTGGAAGGTTTAGGGCTGGTTTTTAAAGAATTGTTGAATGTTCAATAGAAAAGAATGCCATGCCATTGCTCTGGGACTTAAGGAAGTAGCCTGGACAAGCTTAGATTCAGTTTGAGAGAGTTAAATAAGACAATTTTGACAGGAGTGTTACAGCCTTAAAGGCGGAAACTATTCATGATGTTCTCAGAAAGATTTCTTTTTTAGAAAATATATAAGAAAGGATGTCAAAGCCCTGGAAAGGGTGCATAGAAGAATTTACTATAATGATAGCAAGAATGGATGGTTTTGGATACAAGAAACAATTAGAGGAATTAGGCCTCTCCTTGGAGGAGCGAAGAATAGGTAATGACTTTAGTTAGGTATCCAAAATAACGAACAAATTTGACAGGGTAAAGAAGAATATCTTGTTTCCACTGCATTGATTGTGTTGGTAATGAGTTAATCTTACCTAAACCATCAACAAAAAGGGCGAAGGAAATTTCTGCTTTAGTCACACCCAATGTCATACAGCCACAGAGCCGTAGAACTGTACAGCATAGAAACAGACCCTTCACTCCAACTCATCCATGCTGACCAGATATCCTAAATTAATCCAGTCACATTTACCAGGAATTGGCCCATGTTCCTTTAAACCCTTCTTATTCATATACCCATCCAGATGCCTTGTAAATGTTGTAATTTTACCAGCCTCCACCACTTCCTCTGGCAGCTCATTCTATACATGCACCAGCCTCTGCGTGAAGAAGTTGCTCCATAGGTCCTTTTTAAATCTTTCCTCTCTCACCTTAAAAACCTATGCTCTCTATATTTGGACTCCACCACCATGTGTAAAAGACTTTGCCTCTTCACCTTATCCATGCCCCTCATGATTTTAGAACTCCCTATAATGCCACGCCTAAGCCTCCTACACTCCAGGGAAAATAGCCCCAGCTTATTCAACCTCTCCTCAGAACTTAAACACTCCAACCCTGGCAACATCTTTGTAAATTTTTTTCTGAATGTTTTCAGTTTCACAACAGCAGTGTATTGAATGAATGTCAGGTTATACCAGTTAGATTTAAGAATGTTCCAGGCATGTTTCAATGATTAATGAATGGAGTGATAATTTGGGAAAAGGTTCACTTTGGCAGAGAGGATAAAAAAGCAGAATGTTACTTAAACAGAATATGACTGCAGAATTCCATGGCTCAGAAGAATCTAGATATTGTAATACATAAGTCACAAGAAAATAATTTCATGGCATTGCAAATAATTAAGAAAGTTAAGGAAGTGGTATCTTGTGATGCATTTTGGAAGGTCGAATTTGAAAGCTGAGTACAGGATTAAGGATAGGATTCTTGGCAGCGTGGAGGAACAGAGGGATCTTGGTGTGCAGATACATAGATCCGTTAAAATGGCCACCCAAGTGGACAGGGTTGTTAAGAAAGCATATGGTGTTTTGGCTTACATTAACAGGGGGATTGAGTTTAAGAGTCGTGAGATCTTGTTGCAGCTCTATAAAACTTTGGTTAGACCGCACTTGGAATACTGCGTCCAGTTCTGGTCGCCCTATTATAGGAAAGATGTGGATGCTTTGGAGAGGGTTCAGAGGAGGTTTACCAGGATGCTGCCTGGACTGGAGGGCTTATCTTATGAAGAGAGGTTGACTGAGCTCGGTCTCTTTTCATTGGAGAAAAGGAGGAGGAGAGGGGACCTAATTGAGGTATACAAGATAATGAGAGGCATAGATAGAGTTGATAGCCAGAGACTATTTCCCAGGGCAGAAATGGCTAGCACGAGGGGTCATAGTTTTAAGCTGGTTGGTGGAAAGTATAGAGGGGATGTCAGAGGCAGGTTCTTTACGCAGAGAGTTGTGAGAGCATGGAATGCGTTGCCAGCAGCAGTTGTGGAAGCAAGGTCATTGGGGTCATTTAAGAGACTGCTGGACATGTATATGGTCACAGAAATTTGAGGGTGCATACATGAGGATCAATGGTCGGCACAACATTGTGGGCTGAAGGGCCTGTTCTGTGCTGTACTGTTCTATGTTCTATGTTCTATGTTTTACTACAAGAGGAATAGAGTGTGAAAGTAATGCTTCTGTTTTAAGGGCTGTTGCTGCAGCACCGCTTGAATTCTATGTGCAATTTCGGTCTCCTTATTTTTGTTTCAAACTTATTTTGCAAATCAACCTTTCAGATATGTCATTACACACCTCTGGAGCAGGTGGGACTTGAATCTGGATTTCCAAGACCAGGAGAGGGACTCTACTATTGTATCACAAGAGGGCCCCTTGGGTCTCCTTATTTAAGAAAGGATATAAATGCATTGGAATTGGAAACCATTCTGGGGGCAATGGCAGTAATTGTTCCTCATTAATTCAGTAATGCCATCCATCTGGTTTCAATTTACACATCTTTGGAAGGTCATTCATTGTCCAAGAATGCATATTCCAACATTATTGCCTTGAGCAGTTGTGACCACTTCATTATAATTAGCTCCTTGTCATGTTAGCTAGTCAACTGCAGTGACTTCAAGACACTTAAACGCAGACTTGAATTATCTATTTTATAAACACATACTATTGCAAAACAACAGAAAACAATGCTTTAAAACTGCCAGATTCACACACTGTCATGTAAGTATGCAAAGATATTATAAGAGAGATTAAACTTTGCTAGAGTTGGGAAAGATTCATAGCGGCTTGCTGAGGCATCGCAACTCACAACACATGCATAAAAATGTTGGTTGTCCAAAATGCGTTTGTAAAGAATGACATACCTCAGAGCTCTTTATGCAGATATGACCATGACCTCCTTGGGAAGCCTTTATGGCGTATTATATGACAACATAGCATAAGGCTTCACTGTGATGTACATGATAGCTTGGAGATTCCTTCAAGCAACTTGCATTCCCATTCTGACATTCCCCACAGAGAATGTCGAATTCTGGAGGTGTGCGTATCTGGCGAACTCAAAGGATGCTACTTCCTTCCAAATCCATGGTTATGAGTTGGTGTAGCAGTTCACACTCCAGTGACAATTGACCAGCAATTTTACCAAATAATTGATGAGTCAAACAAAGTGTCGCAGTGCTTTTACATCGTCTGCTCCTCACTAATGGAGCTCCCGCCTTCCGCAGCATCTGAATGAAGATAGTGGAATCAAGGGTTATGAGGATAAGGCAGGAACAGGATACTGATTGTGGATGATCAGCCATGATCATAATGAATGGTGGTACTGGCTCGAAGGGCCGAATGGCCCACTCCTGCACTTATTGTCTATTGTCTAAGAGTATTTGTTGTCAGAACATGGCCTGTGACCTTTAATGGCAATTTTTTTTGTTCAATGCCAGGTTCATCTGATGAGGGTTAATTAGCAGTCGCCCTAAATAGTGATTGTTGTCAGTAATGCATTCTTCCACTCTGTTCTGCCGTAACTGGTTTAATATTCTGAGATGAATTGCAAATCTCTTTTGGGATGTTGAGTGTTACCAGTCCAAGATTAAGACTTGACCCAGATGAAATGAGTGGCTTTTGGTTGCCATCTTGGATCTGGATCTCCACAGCATCATTCCTGTAATTGCATTGTGTTCACTGAGTAATCTATCCTCTCAGTTGTAGGATTGAGCAAAAATCCCTGTCATCTGAAATATTGGCCAAAATCCTGGACTGAGGCTGCTGCAAATACAGAACAGAGCCAGAATGATTTCTGTCTGGACATTTCTGTCTGGGCCTCTTGTTAAGCCTGGAATTCTAATTTAAAACTTATCTCTAAGAGGACAATCAGCCAAAACTAACTTTTACACTTTGGGCTATCGAATGCTGACAGTGTGAGGCCTACAGAGATACTAAACATTCAACCTCAATCCAAATCCATTCAGACATACTCTAACCATTGGAAAACCAATTGACTTCAGAAGTGAACATTAAAAAAAACCACAGATTTGACGGAAGATAATGGGGGACTCAGTCGGTATGAATCCTAGCCCTGATCTCACCTGAGGCTGGTCTTTTTCCACAAAAAGCTTCTGCCAAAACAGCTTCCCCACATGCTTCCAGTGCAAGCAAGCAGCTTCAGAACCAAGAACCACAGAGTCTGCTAACAAGAACTGCAGATGTTGGAATAAGACTCAATATAGAGTGGAGCTGGAGGAATACCGCAGGTCAGATAGCATCAGAGGGGCAGGAGAGTCCTCGTTTCATGTCCAAAGCCTTCATCAGGGCTGGGGAGGGGGAAGGGAGCTGGGAAATAAATAGATGGAGGAGACTCGGTGACCAGTTTGCGGAGCACCTGCACTCTGCACACTATAATCAACAATATCTTCTAGTTGCTAAACATTTTAACTTCTCCTCCCACTCCCTGGGTGACATGGATCTCCTCTAGTGTCACAATGATGGCACACGCAAACTGGAGGGGCGAGTCCCTATATTCCACCTCGGGAGCCTTCAGTCCAATGGCCTGAACATTGAATTCACCAGTTTCAAAATCTCCCCACGCCCAGCCTCATCCCTTGTCCCACCCTCCCTGGTATCCCCAGCTCCTTGACCTGACACTACCTGTCCATCTTCTACCCCACCTATCTGCCCCACCCTTCCCACTGACCAATTTCCACTACCCCTACCTGCATCAACATATTACCATTCCACCTACCTTCCCTCAGCCCCATTGCTCCTCCATCTATTTATTTCTTAGCTCCCTTCCCCCTCCCCAAACCTGATGAAGGATCCAGACCTGAAAAATTGACTCTCCAGTTCCTCTAGTGCTGCCTGACCTGCTGTGTTCCTCTAGCTCGACACTGTATTAACCACAGAGACCAAACTGAGAACCAAGAGCAGGGAAGCCAAACCAAGGGTCTCATTGGACAAAAGACCCCCCAGAGGGGGAAGCCAACTAAAGTTTCCCGAACATGAGCTACCAGGCACTGGCCTGTTCCAAATCAAGAGAACTGAAATCAAGAAACTCAGCAACTGGGCGCATTTTAAAACCACATTTTCCTCAGTGGTGACTTGAAAAACCCCATACTCCAAAGTTCTGACCTAGCTAGCTGGGAGGGGAAGACAGGTGGTGACAATGCACTGGGGAGCCAAGGGTAGGAGCCTGATTAAAGATTCTGTAATTAGAACTGCCATCTTTCGGCTTCAATAGTGTTTAATCTAGTTAATAATATATTTCATAGTATTCCTATCCTCAGTATAGAAGATTGTGTCAATTTCCCTGCTCATTGCATTGACCTTCCTTTCTTGTATCATACTTACCTTTTCTATGTCAAATAAAATAAGAGATTTTTTTCCCTCGCAACACCTATCCACTGTCTTCTTCATTTCACATTCCTTAAATAAGTCTAGTGTCGAGAACCAGGGATCTGGGGGGTCATTAAAAATCTGGAAATAACTGATTGCAAACCAGATTTCTACGTAGCACTAGTATGCTGCTATTGTAGAGTTGCAACATTCCTTTCAGGATTTCCTGTCTGAAACACCATGTTGGAGGTAATAATTCGCTCAATACTATCTGACACTTGCCATTGACCTGATATTCTCCTCTGCCACCATTATTCCAATAGTGATGAACCATTAGTCAGTGACTGAATTGACTGAATCACCTGCTGTACGGTGTAGACTGAATAGTCAGGATCTTCAGCTGGTACCTGTCCAGCAGCCATGTGTATCTGCATGTTATGGTTTCTTGTAGACATATACATGAAGTGTAAGGTGATTCAGCTTTTTTGATACAGAAACAATGATTTCCCCATGGCTAGACGTGTCTTCTTCTCAATTACATTATTTTTTACGTGGTATTTGTGTCCTGCCTTCGTTCAGTGATTGTTCTTTGGACTAGGAGTACCTAATCAGCACAATGTCAAACTTGGTCTACTCTGTCATGAATATGATCAAGTTGCTAATTTATAACCTCAGCTTTTGTGCTCTTGTCAATTGCTTTCCTGGCAATAAGTTTCTCTTCACATCAGTAGCCATATTCTGTTATTGGAACTCTTCTGCAATTCTGTTGCTAATTACATTATCTTATAGTTGAATAAATTCACAGGATTCAGTTATTGAAGTGACATATTGAATAATTGACATTTCCTTCCTTCTAGGCCCTAGTATTGAACATGTTTCATTTATAATTACATTCACTCAGCGTTTAAAGTATGCCCTCAAGATGTTCAAAATTTCTGTAAGCTGATTTTTTTCTGTTCTGCTAAGAATTTTAGATTGGAATACACTTTGAAACTGGCTTGGTAAGCTGGTCTGGCACAGTTTCATAATTTTGCCATAGAACCTGGCTGAGGTGCCAGTTCTGCTTCATTTCACCTTTTATTTCAATTGAAACTGGAGGAAAATAGCAGCCATTGGGTCTGACACTGTGTTTCAGTTGTAGCTTGTCTTTTTTGGTCTTATTCAGTTTCTTTCAGTTGCTTATAGCAACTTTTGTCACTGCAAATATTCTCATGTCTCTCTGTCAATAGTTTTGCTTTCTGCATAACTCATCAGCAGTCAATCTCAGTTCCATTACTCACTCCATTTTATGAAATGTCAAGTCAGCTATCTTTGTGGTACTATGGCTTTACTAAAACTGACTGCCAGTCATGGCAGAGGTTACATAATTACAGCGAACCAGTTAAAAGATTAAAACATAGAAACAGATTGCGTTTCTGTCCTAAACAAAGTCTCTGTTAGTCTTTTAACTGCTAGGCTTTTTGGGAGAAAACATTTTTGAGTGAATTCTTCAGCCTTGAATTTGCTTATTGATAATTGTCATTGGTTGATAACCAATAGTCCAACTGTACGAATGAAAATACATGTTTCATAGAAAACATATTTTCTAATATCTGTTGAAGATCAAAGAATTGAACGGAGCAAGTTAATTTTTAAAACAATGCTTTTTAACAAAATGTTACAAGGAAGCAACCCTTCCAATCTTGTGAAAACTGAGCATAGGTTCACAAGCCATACATAGACCATTACAGAAAGTCCCACTACTCTGATGAAGAAAACAGCTTCAAACTAGTCTTGAGGCCAACAGTGAAGGATCAACTATCAATTGGAAAACAAATCGCTCTTTTAATAATAACAACCCTTTCCCCTGTGATGTGGTGGCGTGAAAGAAGTCAAGTCTTGGAAGTTCACTGGTCGTTTGTTAATGGGTCACTTTGCAAAGGTTACTGGCCAATCAGAGAACAGCAATCCTCCCACTCCAGAATGCCATGGAGGAAGCTATGTCTGCAGTTGGAAGGGCACCCAAGACTCTGACTCGAGCATCAACAGTAATGAAGGTTTTCTAAGATTACAAAGGGATCTTGATCAAATGGGTAAATGGGCTGAAAAATGGCAGGTGGAGCTCAATCTGGATAAAAGCGCGGTACTACATTTTGATGCAACAAACAAGAGTAGAGCTTATACAACTAATGATAGGGCCTCGGGTGGTGTTGTAGAGCAGAGGAACCTAGGGTGCAAGTACATAATTCTTTGAAGTTTGCGTCACATATAGACAGAGTGGTTAAAAAGTTGTTTGGCATGCTTGCCTTTATTAATGATTAATGGTAGTTGTCTTTCCCCTAGGATGAGATCTCAAGGCTATGGGCACATTTTTAAGGTGAGAGGAGGGAGATTTAAAAAAAGACATGTAGGGCAATTTTACACAGAGGGTGATTTGTCTGTGAGATGAACTTCTTGAGGAAGTGGTGGATGTGGGCACAGTTACAATGTTTAAAAGCCATTTGGATATGTACGTGAATAAAAAAGGCTTGGAGGGATATGGTCCAGGAGCAGGCAGATGAGACTAGTTTATTTTGGGATGATGTTCTGCATGGACTGACCAGACTGAAGGGTCCGTGCTATATGACTGTATGACTCGCTGACTATGATTCTATGATTCTCAAAAACAGGATTACAACCATTAGATTTTGCTATTCCCTAATAAGGACAGGTTATTGTGCTTTATCGCAAACCTGTGTATATGAAACATGCTTACATTTATTTACATTTCTCATATTGTTTGCATTGATGCTAGAATACAGTATAGCTCCACAATTACATCTCATATTTACAGGCAATATCATTATCTTCCTGAGTATTGACAGTGTTACACGTTCTAACTTCAGAATAACTGTGTAAATTCTGAAACAAGCTAGGTTAATTTTTGTTTTAATACTTGTTCCTATCCTCTATAATTTCATTTTACACTAGTCTTTCTTAAAACTAAGTTGATGAGTGATATCCTTTAGTCTCTGATTTGTAATGACAACAATCATTTTTTATCCAAAAATGGTGCATTGCTCAAATCTTTATTGCAAGAGTAAAGGTTTTATACTATTTTCACAGATTACAAGCTTCCAATTGACTATTCCTGGAGATAATTATTTCCCATTAAAATGTTACACATTTACTCACTTTATCTCCTCTAAATCACTTTCACAGAGTTTATATTCCAAGCATCTATGCATGTATGCATCATCCAATCATGTTCAAACTAATACTTATCCAATTCTCATAGATCATAGAATTCCTACAGTGTAGAAACAGGCCCTTCAGCCCATCAAGTCCACACTGACCCTTGGAGCATCCCAGCCAGACACATCTCCCTATAACCCACCTAAGCTACACATCCCTGGACACTACAAGCAATTTAGCATGGCCAATTCACCTAACTTGCACATCTTTGGACTGTGGGAGGAAACTGGAGTGCCCAAAGCAAACCCACACAGACAGAGGGACAACGTGCAAACTCCACACAGAGGATGGAATCGAACCTGGGTCCCTGGTGTTGTGAGGCAGCAGTACTAACCACTGAGCCACTGTGCTGCCCCTACTCAATTCTACCCAAACTGGTACACCTGATTATATTTACCAATTGTAGTATTAGTCTTCACATTGCAAACTGGCAGTACATATTCCAAAGTTTTCCACAAGGAGTTGTCACTGCTTAGAAATGCTTGCCCTTTGCACTCTATCAAGTCAATGTAAATGTGTTTTTCTATCCTAGCAGGTTCTTTAAATGAACACCAAATTTTAAACTTAGAGCAAAACTTGGAATTTTCTGTGATTTTTATGGTATTTTCCTAAATGTCAACTCCCACCAGTTGTAGTATTTACCACCCTTTCCACTAAGTTGGACTGGGTAGGAGTTGCTTGAGGTAATTCACTGCTATCAACCCTCCCTTGCTTTTGCATTGTCTTAGGTCTTTCTATTGTAGAGGATATACCACCAGAGAGTATAAAAAAGGCACTGTTCTAGATAAGAAGAAGGTTTATTGCAAGATAGCAATAAGTACAATTACATTTGGTCAGACATAAACACTAGGACTTTGGGCAGCTGGAACAGCTATTCCCTTTGAAAGTTAGAACTATATTTCCTTATCTAGACTCATTGACTTTGCGTGATATCAGTCGAATAGGAGAGGCCAATGTGATATGAACATTAATTTCTTTAGAATGGATACTTTTTGCAACATCTGATTTCACTAATGCATGTGGCTCAGATTTTCACACATTGCCCAGAATGTACTGTCTTTGGATTTGAAAGAACTGTAGGTTCCTTACTTCAGAACTATTGAGCCTAGTTTTGATCTGTGGATTATTTCTTTTATCTCTTGAATATTCTTTGCAAAGAATGTTGTACTTTGTAACCATTGTTGTTGATCCATCACCTTATCTGGACAATTCTTAAAATTCAAGAATTTCCTTTTGAAAATAAAGCTGCTCTGTTGAACCAAATGTGAGGCTGGATGAACACAGCAGGCCCAGCAGCATCTCAGGAGCACAAAAGCGGACGTTTCGGGCCTAGACCCTTCATCAGAGAGGGGGATGGGGTGAGGGTTCTGGAATAAATAGGGAGAGAGGGGGAGGCGGACCGAAGATGGAGAGAAAAGAAGATAGGTGGAGAGGAGAGTATAGGTGGGGAGGTAGGGAGGGGATAGGTCAGTCCAGGGAGGACGGACAGGCCAAGGAGGTGGGATGAGGTTAGTAGGTAGGAGATAGAGGTGTGGCTTGGGGTGGGAGGAAGGGATGGGTGAGAGGAAGAACAGGTTAGGGAGGCAGAGACAGGTTGGACTGGTTTTGGGATGCAGTGGGTGGAGGGGAAGAGCTGGGCTGGTTGTGTGGTGCAGTGGGGGGAGGGGACGAAGTGGGCTGGTTTTGGGATGTGATGGGGGAAGGGGAGATTTTGAAGCTGGTGAAGTCCACATTGATACCATTGGGCTGCAGGGTTCCCAAGCGGAATATGAGTTGCTGTTCCTGCAACCTTCGGATGGCATTATTGTGGCACTGCAGGAGGCCCATGATGGACATGTCATCTAAAGAATGGGAGGGGGAGTGGAAATGGTTTGCGACTGGGAGGTGCAGTTGTATACTGGGAGGTGCAGTTGTTATACTGGGGAAGGTGCCCCAACCTTCAGTTCACCTGGGCCATCTCTAGCACATCCCTCACCTTCCTGGACCTCTCAGTCTCCATCTCAGGCAAACAGCTTGTAACTGATGTCCATTTCAAGCCCACCGACTCCCACAGCTACCTAGAATACACCTCCTCCCACCCACCCTCCTGCAAAAATTCCATCCCCTATTCCCAATTCCTCCGCCTCCGCCGCATCTGCTCCCACGATAAGACATTCCACTCCCGCACATCCCAGATATCCAAGTTCTTCAAGGACCGCAACTTTCCCCCCACAGTGATCGAGAACGCCCGTGACCGCGTCTCCCTCATTTCCCGCAACACATCCCTCACACCCCGCCCCCGCCACAACCGCCCTAAGAGGATCCCCCTCATTCTCACACACCACCCCACCAACCTCCGGATACAACGCATTATCCTCCGACACTTCCGCCATCTACAATCCGACCCCACCACCCAAGACATTTTTCCATCCCCACCCCTGTCTGCTTTCCTGATAGACCACTCTCTCTGTGACTCCCTTGTTCGCTCCACACTGCCCTCCAACCCCACCACACCCGGCACCTTCCCCTGCAACCGCAGGAAATGCTACACTTGCCCCCACACCTCCTCCCTCACCCCTATCCCAGGCCTCAAGATGACATTCCACATTAAGCAGAGGTTCACCTGCACATCTGCCAATGTGGTATACTGCATCCACTGTACCCAGTGTGGCTTCCTCTACATTGGGGAAACCAAGCGGAGGCTTGGGGACCACTTTGCAGAACACCTCCACTCAGTTCGCAGCAAACAACTGCACCTCCCAGTCGCAAATCATTTCCACTCCCCCACCCATTCTTTAGATGACATGTCCATCATGGGCCTCCTGCAGTGCCACAATGATGCCACCCGAAGGTTGCAGGAACAGCAACTCATATTCCGCCTGGGAACCCTGCAGCCATATGGTATCAATGTGGACTTCACCAGTTTCAAAATCTTCCCTTCCCCCACCGCATCCCAAAACCAGCCCAGCTCGTCCCCTCCCCCCACTGCACCACACAACCAGCCCAGCTCTTCCCCTCCCCCCACTCCATCCCAAAACCAGTTCAACCTGTCTCTGCCTCCCCAACCTGTTCTTCCTCTCACCCATCCCTTCCTCCCACCCCAAGCCGCACCCCCATCTACCTACTAACCTCATCCCACCTCCTTGACCTGTCCGTCTTCCCTGGACTGACCTATCCCCTCCCTACCTCCCTACCTATACTCTCTCCACCTATCTTCTTTTCTCTCCATCTTCGGGCCGCCTCCCCCTCTCTCCCTATTTATTCCAGAACCCTCACCCCATCCCCCTCTCTGATGAAGGGTCTAGGCCCGAAACATCAGCTTTTGTGCTCCTGAGATGCTGCTTGGCCTGCTGTGTTCATCCAGCCTCACATTTTATTACCATTAGACTATGACTATGTCTCCAGTTATAGTGAATCATTTGACAGGATGGTCACACTTCAGCCTGCATCAAACAAAAAATTAACAAGATGTACATGGATGCAGGTATGTTCTGTCAATATTGGCTCATGCGGATTAGTTAGTTGACCCCAGGCATCTTCCTCAACTGAAGTATCTTGCTAGATGGAGGTGCCTTTATAATGGTGTTGAGTGTTCTATACTGTAGACCTCTTTACATTTATAGCCACGAGTATATCCATTGTTCTGATATTGTGTTTTACTTTCATACATCTTCTGGAAGTGACCTACAGTTTTTCAAATGTAGTATCCTTTAGTGATGTTGGGACATTGTCTATTGTGAGTCGATGCTGTCCTTCAGTACTGAAACTATTTGTTTTAGCATCAGGTAATGGTGCTCAGACCTGTCACATGCTTCTCTGTCGTGTCCATGCCTTATAAAGAAATGAACAGATTCTGCGATCTTCTTGAGGCAGCCTTCTCTCTCAGGGCCTTTCTATGAGTCTTTTTGGTTTCTGCCGCCATTAGAATCTGAATAACTTTCCCAAAGTTAAATTTTCCTTGGACTTCAAAAATCTAACAAAGTTTCTTTTTTTATGACTAAAGAATCAGTATCAAACACAACCCTCTGACAATGTTTCAAAAAGAATTGTGACAACAATTCTGTTATAAATTTCAAAGATTTATATTCACAGTTTTTCACTCATCTGTAAAGGTCATAAATTATCTGAGGAATGATCATTCAACCATAAATGTTAGCTGCGATTTCTCTCCACAGATGCTGCTACGCCTGCTGAGCTCCTCCAGCAACTTCTATTTTTGTCTCAGATTTACAGCATCCATTGGTTTTTAATTAATTTATTTATGTTGATTCTTCTGGAAGCTAAACCTCTCTGTTAAATCTTGTTAACCAAAGAATTGCATTTTATTTTCAAATTCAGGACGAGTTTAGAAGAGCCCGAAATCCCTGTTGGTTTGTCTGTTCTGCAATGTACCTACTGAATATAATCTTATTAACATGCTTCGCTTCAGTCGTTATGTTTAATTTCAAGCTAAGACTTTACCTTAAGAACCATTGCCTCCATGAAATCTAATCTTATGTCTTCCATGGACCTTCTCTGACCTTAAATCTGCAAGGAAGCATTATATACTTTTCATTTCTGCTCAATGTGTTGATTAAATTTATAACTGTGAAGTTGTTGGTAAATGGTACTAGGTCAGAGTGGGTTGTCTGGTTGGCACGGATAAGTTGGACTGAAGGGTCTGTTTTTGTGCAGTATGACTCTATGTTTTACAGGTGTATTATTTCAATGATGCTTTAAATATACAAATTTTTTAGTTTTGCATTTGCCAATGCTATTTCAAATTGACCTGAGACCCTGCTAGATACTGTACAATGGCAAAGTTGCAGTATTTCATTAATTTGCCAAATTTTTAACTCCACGTTTCTATACTACTAAACTGAAACTTTAAATATGCTGGCTAACCTATAATACTTTCCTGCTTTCATCTTTTTTAAAAACCTGTTTCTTTCTAATAATGTATCTCTGTACAGCTTACTTTGTTTCCCAACTTCTTTAGGGTATCCCTGCTGTGTTTAATGGTTAAAATGTTGACTAGTCATCTCTTCCAGGTTTTTCCAGCTTCTTCAACCAAGCTGATGTTTCCTGCTTATTCATCAGGAAAATTTACATCTCTCTATCTTCATGGTCTAAAACACCAAACACTTCCTTCCACTCAAGAGTGGTGACTCCCTCATTGAGGTTGTACAGGACATTTGATGAGTCTTCTTTTGTGGAGTCCTGTGCCCAGTTTTGGTCAACCTATATTATAGCAAGGATATTGTTAAGCTAGAGAGAGTTCAGAAAAGGTGTACCAGGATGTTACTGGAAATGCAGGTTTTGAGTTACCGGGAGAGAATCGGAATTTTTTCATTGGAGCACGGGAGTTTGAGGGTGACCTCGTAGAAATTTATAAAATCATGAGGGGTATAGATTAGGTGAATGACAAATGTCTTTCCCCTAGGGTGGGGGATTTCAAGACTTGGAGGAGTATTTTTAAGGTGAGAGCAGAAAGGTTTAAAGAAGACATCGGGGCAATCTTTTTTGTGGAATGAACTTCTAGAGGAAGTACTGGATGTGGGTATTGATACAATGTTTAAAAGTCATTTAGATAAGTACATGAATAAGAAATGTTTGGAGGGGTATGGACCAAGCGCGGGTAGGTAGGACTACTTTAGTTTGGCATTATGGTCAGCATAGGCTGGTTGGACCAAAGGGTCTGTTTCCATGCTGTATTACTCTGTGGTGCATCTGCTGCAGACCGTGGCAAAGTGGTGGAGGAGGCTCGGCAGCGCAGGTATCATTGGCGAGCTGGATCGAGGCTCAGGCTTCTTTTTCAGTTGTATTTTTTGTCATTTTTATTCATAACCTATTCAAAATAGCGTCAGATTGTGGTGACTGTCCATCAGTTGCTCCTAGCCACCAGTGAATTTCCCACTAACCAACGTGGCATGATTGTAGAGTCCTTATCCTCTTAAATCTTTAATTTTTCCTGGCTTCCTTGTTCTGCGAGCCTCATTTAATATTTCTTCAAATTTGCTCATTCTCACTACAAATAAATGCTATGGCCTTCCCAATTTGGAAGCCACAGTTAAAATTTATTTTCTCTCTTTTCACTGTTCCTTACAACACCATTTCTTAGCACCGAGGTAGCCATGTTCAGAAAGTGAGATGAGAACTCTCTCTTACACTCTCCTTCCTTTTTGGTTTCTGTTCCTTTCTTCATACTTTTATTTCTATATCCTTAGGGGTCACTAACTTTTCCTCTTTTTATAATTTATCTTTGCGATGTGGGCATCACTGGCATGGCCAACATATTTTGCCCATCTCTTGAACTGAGTATCTTGCTAGACCATTTCTGATTTGTAATTAACTGTCAACTACACTATTGTGGACCTGGAGTCAAAAGTAGGCCAGACCAAAGAAGGATGCCAGGTTTCCCTGCCCAAAGGACATTAGTGAACCAGGGAAGTTCTTTTTTCCAATAATTAATAATTGTTATCATTACAGTTTTTAATTTCCAGATTTTATTAGTTTAGTTTAAATTTCACCACTTTCCATGATAATATTGAAACTCCTGCTCCTACAGTATTAGACTGGGCCTCAAGTCAGTGTCATCGCCAATGCACAATCTCACTTCACTTCAGTTACTTGCTCCTGACAGAGACTTTTATCTTGAGTTGCCTGTATTTTCTATGAGACTAGATACTCTCTCTTTTCATACTCTTACTACAACATTTCTTAGCAGCTTTTGAATGAGATTTTGCTTTTGGCATGCTGAGCCCTCCCTTTTCCTGCTTCCAAGGCCACTGCTGTTTCTTGCTCCCTTGGTAAGCATGACTCAGCTACTGACTGTCTTTTCTTCTAAATTTATTTTAGGACTGCAGCAACTTTTCCAAATCCTTTAAAACTTGTCAGTTGTATTGCCTTGAAGCACAATGGCAGCACCCTGGAGTTCCTCTTCAAATCAGTCAGCATTCTCATTTGGAAATATAATGCTATTGCTGAATCAGGCTGGAACACTGCCTGACAGCACTGCGTGGGTTTCTTCATAGCATAGAGTTCAGTGGTTCAGGTAAATTACACAACTGCATATCTTCAGAGTCAGTTAGGGTTGGGCCAGCAATACCCACATTCTGTGGGTAAATTTAAAGAAAAATTGAACAGCTTTGTTCTAACTTTAGAATTGTATTCTGATGGTCTGTATTTTCCCACTAGATATGTTTAAATGGATGGATTTCTTAATTCCACTTCTGCTATATAAAAGGTAAAGATAGAGTAAGGTCATCATAGTCTTACCAGGCCATAAATTATTTTGGTTCTATCTTACTGGGGGATTGGACACAGTCTGTCCAGTGCAGTTTTCATTGCTCGGCTTTAACGTGTGTATGTTGCTGTATGTCAGCAGAACACAGAATTTTTCAAATCAGAATGTCAAGCAAGATTGGTTTTGCTTCTGAAATAAAAGCAGAAAGTGCTGGAGAAACTCTGCACGTGCAGCAGACTAAAGAAAAGTCATATCATTCTCAAAGCATTATCTTTCTCTCTCACTCCACAGATGCTGTCAAATGCTGAGGTACTCTCTATTTTTATTTCAGCTTTCCAGGATCAGCAGTATTTTGCTTTTGTTTGAGTTTTATTTGCATAAGAACACCTTAATTATGCCATTGATAGGACCAGGTTGAAGATCCCATGATATATGGCTCTGTCACAGAAGATCACAAGAATTATTTGCCCTTGATACCTACTGACAGAAAACACTGCCATTACTGTTCACTGCAGTGAAGTGCATAATCTAAAAATAAAAAGAAACCTGCATGACATTTGTTACAAAACTTGATATTCATCGTATAGTTTGATACTTATGCTTCACTTTGAAAAAACAAATAAGATGTACATCAGAAATAACTTCTGAATAATTTTTATTTTTTTTCAAATATTTATAAACTTGTGTAATTATCTTAAACTGTTATGGTCATAACAATGGAAAAATGGACCTATTATCACATTTTAACACAAAAGGACATTCAATAGTTTCTTATGCCCCTGATGCATAAGAACGCTCATTCATTAAGTCTTGACTGTCACCTTGCAATCATAATCACTCAAATTCAGTAAATGATTCTCTCATTGACAAAATAACACACTTGGCAATTTGGCCATGACCATTTCAACAAAGACAATAATAGACTGAAAACCACAACAACAATATGAATAAGCTCTGGCATCCATATAGCAGATGGTAGGCAAGAGGAGAGTAGATCCCCTGCAGTTTGGTTGAAAGCTGTATCTTTAAAATTTTCAGAAACAAAACTTACAGCTTTTTTTAATTTAATGAATGTTATAAAAATTATGATATTTTTTGTATAATCCTTTAAATTTCAAACACACAAAAAGCAGTTAATCCCTACATCATATGTGATTTACTTTATCAGATTGCATACAATTTAGGACCAGTGTGCAACTTTTAACATTGAAAGTGTGCATTGAAAACATGTTTATGACAACAATCAAACAGATTAAATTACTGTCCATTTCACGTTAAAAAAGAACTAGAATATTTACTTTAGTTTTACATTGAAAATATTAAGTTGCCCATTTATGATAAACACAAAAAAGTTTAAATCTCTTCTTCCATTATAAAATTACCCTTCGCTGTTGAAATAGGTTTCTTATAAAGTTAAACGTTTGGCTGGTTTCCCATTCAAAAAAATTGTTTTGTTTCTTGGGCTAAATTCTGATGAGGAGAAATTATAAAAATCAAAACAAACATTCAGAGAGTTGGGACACTGCCACAAGCAATGAAAGAGTTAATGAATCCTTTGGATAATTCCTCAAAAGAGAATTCTTGTGGGGCACTGAGCAATTGAGTGAGATTAAACAAAATGTACAGGAAAAAAATTGCAGAGATTGAATGGGCCAAGAAAACTACTTGGGCACAGTAACATTGTGTAATTGATCAACAGATTTCAATATTGTTTACTGTACTATCACTTTACCTTTACAAATTATAGAAGTGACTCAAAAAACTATAAAGATCCAAGTTTGTTTTAATTCATTCACAAGAAGTGGGCATCACTTGCTAGGTTACATTAATTTCCCACCCAACGGAGTTTTAAATGGGAATAGTCGAACATGTATATTGAGAGGTGTTTAATGATAGCTGCCAGCCTTCAATAAATTCCATGCCTACTTTTCTCTAAAGAAAGTAAGAGACTATCTTTTTCTTTGTTTCACCTTCATTCCAACGACTGTAGGGAAATCAGGTGTTCACTCCTTTTTCCACTTCATGTTGAATTACAGAGAAGCATTACACATATAATGCAGAAGTTAGGTCAACTTTTGATGGTTAATATCATCACTCATTAAACAAATCAAAAATATAATATTACATCATGATCAGAAAACAACAAAAAGTAAAAGAAAGACTTGCATTCATACACAGCTTTTCAGTGTTTCAAAGCGCTTTTCGGCTAATGAAGTAAAGAGAATACTTTTCACATTGCTACTATATTTATTACGCAAGCAATAAATACACCAACACTTCACACATTGTATTTACAAAGTAAACAAAGTTACAATTGAGTACTATTTTATTTTCCAGCATCATGACATTCAAAAATTCAATACTGCAAGATAGTTATGTAGCTTTTTTGTGTAATAACTATAAGAGCCTGCTTTATATAAAATGTAGAAAACGTAAAACTAGTATATCATTAGGGCAGTTAACTTAAACCCTGAGGGAATGTTAAGATTTTTTTCTCTACATCAATGAAAGTTACACCACACACAGAGATTTGAATTGGTAAGGTGTTTATCAACAGTGGCACAAGAGAGTGATTCTACAGTAACCAGGATGTTAGAGTATCAACCTGACAAAGACCACCTTCCTGGGGAATTATAATCTACTACTGCACCGACCTTCACAGGCATACAGTTTGTGAGACATTAGTCAGAAGACCAGAAACGCAAGAGTATTTCGAAGTCTCTTGTTTCAGTACAGGGTACTTTCTTCCAGCTATGTCACAGGCTATGTATGTATCCATCATGTCCTTCACTCATCTCACGGGAAATAAGCATTTGGGAATCAACAGAGAAGCACGTCGCTGACGAAAATGACTTTGTGTGCAGTCTCAGTTAAATTCCCGCAGGTCATGGATATATCTGTCAGGTCCTTCACTTCATCTCATATGAAATAACCAATTGAGAAGTAATAGAGTAGCATCTTGATGGTGAAAATAATTTTCAGTGTGGACTCAGCTGAATTCTTACATTGAAGTGAAAGGAAGATGCGCACTGTCATTGAAATCTTCAAATACCAAGCGTGTTTGCAGTAGATCTTTAGGTGCATATGTCTCCTGTTTCCAGACCAATGATTTCAATGTCATGGCAAGTTTTGCCGTTTACATATTCACCATTGGATTCATGATTATACAGACCTCCATGTACTTCTGTAATTGAAGTTCCAGTGCAAGAGGTAGAACGCAGGCCCTCTGAGTGGGTCAGGCTGTTTCCAAACTGAATGTTGTACTGCATCCAGTGACGTCTTAAAATAGTTTGAACCTGTCAGACGAAAAGCAAAATTTCCACATCATTTCAGCTGTGTCACAGGCTACGTACATATCCATCATGTCCTTCACTCATCTCACTGGAAATAAGCATTTGGGAATCAACAGAGAAGCATGAACCTTTGCTATGATGTCTCATCTCAATCTTTACAGAATAAATAGGAATTGGTAGTTCTATTTATTTCAGTTTGGAATAGATCAGTTCAGATGCAGTTCAGTTCACTGCTGCAGCCATCAATGTAACTTCGAGAGTGGTTCTCCAGTTATTAAGAAGTCACTACACCATGAGGTGGTACACTTTGAATCTCCATAATAACAGTACAGTCTTTACTTTGTTTTAATGTAATGGGAAAAATTGACTTCCGAAACTGAATATCATACTTTCGTAGTACAAACTTCAGGGTTAAAATGGGAAGTCAAATCAAGCATTTTTTTTTCTTGCAACATCTGTGGAAAGGGCAGCAGACTTAACATTTCGAGTCTAGTATGATTCTTCTGAAAAAGAGTCATATCGGACATGAAACGTTAATGTTTTTTACCTTTCCACATATGCTTCCTGACCTGCTCAGCTTCGCTGGCACTTCCAGCATCCACAGTATTCTATCTTTTATGTTACTTCTTCTTTATAAAAAAGAGTATATAAATGGTTAGAACAAGTGTATCATGAAAAACTACAACTAGTGTTCCGATAGAAATTGCTCAATTACTACTGAACAATCCAAATTTTTCAGTAGATTGATAATGCCATGGATAATCCTTTCCTTCTGAAGTATGTTTTAAGAAATGTTTTTGTCAGATGAGCTTAGTCTTTGCAGAAATGTTCTTCACAAGTGCAAATTGGTTGGTTGGATATACTAGTTATAGTGAAACCGATACACAGAATCTGTGAGAAGAAGGGACATGGTGAGCTCAATGCCTTTCCTCAATTACATTCCTTTAAATGTTTTCTGATGGACGATAACATATAACAACATTAGAACATGAAAAGTACCATTACCTCTCCATTGAAGAAGCAGAATATAGTTGCCACCAATAGGCCCTAAAACAGAAAGACAATACAATAACTTGAACATAAGCCACAGTTTCATCGAAGGTGAATGATCCCACTACCAAACCAAGAGTAGCATCCTAGGTCACTTGGCTTGCTGTGTTCATCCAGCTCCAGACTTTGTTATCTCTCTCACACATGTGTGTAGTGGGTCTTGGGGTGGCTGCCACTGGCTGCTGAGATTTCAGGAGGAAGAGGGAGTCTCCATGCCAAGATTCCCACAAAGGCAACTCAATTTCTTTTACTTATGATGTGTGAGTCAGGAAGACAAGGCCTAAAAATTGGCAATGGGGGAGGTGAGGGCAGTGAAGAGTATAGGGCATCTTTCAGTGTAGGTAGTCATTACTGTTGTGGGGATCATCTGTAGAAGCCAAGTGCAAGCCACAGAAAGGCCACTGTTGTACATTAAAAATTACATTGTGCTTTTTCACCACCTGTGGATACCAAGTTTACATAAACCAGCAAAAAGAGTGTGACAATGACATAGTGAAGGATCCACGTACAACAGCTAGTGCTGTTCCAATTCTAAGTGATTTTTGCTGAAAATAAAGCTGTTTCTGTTCCAAAAAGTTGACAGCCAAAGACCAGGAGCTATTCCCAGGAATCCATTCCCAGGTTGAAGATGACAGTATCCACATGCAAATGGTAGCCCCTCTGGGTAAAATGCTGATGGAAGCAGAAATGGTCAAGAATAGGTCACATAATAGGCTGAAATGGTCTCAGTTTTGGCAGACCTGCAGCAAGTTTGTCAGGTGGAAATGCGTTTGAGGATATCCTCATTACATCTCTGTCACCAGGCACATGTTCCACTCGACATCTTGGCCCGGTGCCACAGAATATGTCTGCCAATATCTTGACAGTTGCATGGAAAGCAGACGTAAAATAAGGGAGTCACACCCTTTAAAGGACTTCTCTGCATTCACTTCGTTTTAATGTTGTTAACTGATGTCATTCATGCTTAGCCTTTACTGGTCAGCAGATAGATTGGAGGCCAGCATTCATAGAGTGAGGCCTTGCACAGGATGAAAAAAATAGAGGGCAGTGACTGTCTAATCAAACAAGAATTGAATGGCCAGTTAAATGTGTACTGGGATGGTACATGTACATGGAACTGTCTGTCTGTAAGTAACATTTCTTGACTGGCAGGAATGAGTAATGACATTTGTAATGAGCATTATCTGATGAATCTGAAATATGACAGGATACAAATTATTGCTACCATTAATAGATTCCAGAAGGCAAACACAAAATGATATGTTAACATTTTACTCAATCAGAAAAATTTGCTTCACAGAGCAAGGCCTTTTGAAATTATGCTCAGCTGCATCAAGTGGAGCTTTATTTGCTAATGAGAGTTGCAAGTTTCAAATTACCGCAAACTATACCTTGTAACGACACTATAGGTTTTTGCCTTTTTCAGGAAGAGAGGTTGAGATGGAGGCAACGGACAGTCTGCATTAAGCAAACAAAGCAAACAGCTTGTGAGGCTTTGTTGTTAAAAGTTGGAACAATGGAAGTGGCCTGAATGGATGGGGTCAAGCTCCCACAGAAGCAGGACTTCAGTTTCGCTTTCAGCAGTTGTTGGGGTTGTGAAAGCTGTTACATCTCTCTCTCTCCTTGCTACAGTTAAAAGCTGGAGTTCTCTATTTGCAACAAGCTAAAAGCTGGAGTTCTTGCTTTCTCTCTCTCTCAGAGTTTTTCTCTTGATATTCTTTCCTCCTGGGGAGTGGAGAATTACATGTGAGACAATCTATTTTACTCAATTTGCCTTTGCCAAAGATGTGTTTATGAGTTGTCACTATACTGGAACAGTTGCTGTTTAGCAGTTAGATAATCTATCATTCTGTTAAGTTTTCCAAGAGAGTTAAGTTATTGTAATCCTTCTTTCTTTCGATTGTATTTTAACTATCGTGCATGAATAAACTGTGTTTTGCTTCAAACCCTGGTAGTTTGACCAATCAAATTGTATCCAGAATGCAATGCTGGCCACTTGACTTTAAAACAAGAACATGTTAGGGTCTAGGCTATCTCCTTAACATATTTTGAGGAGGTTTAGTTTGGTCCACAACAGTCTGAATTGAAATTCTGCTAGAACCAGTCTAAAATGTTCACATGAACATTTATATAGCTTGACGCTTAATGGAAACCAGTTGTGCCATTCAATTAGGTGGTAACTGTTTGAGGAGCATGTCAATATTCTAGCACAGTATAAAATTACCAACATTTTTATTTCCCCTCACTTCTATGTGGAGAGTATATTTTAACATTATTTTAACTTGACAAAATTTTAAACAATTGATAGCACAGTTTGTTCATTCTTTCCCATTTAGGCATTGACAAGTGCTTTATCTTTCTGCTGTAAATGAAGATATTGCACTCAAAAAGGAAACTTTCCAACCTCTATAAAAGGTAATATTAAAGGAGAAAAATTATATTGATGATGTTTTGCAAACAGTTGAATTGTTTCATTGGAAATGCCTTTATTTCTTAATCTGACCATGCATCACACAAATTACAGGTTAACAATGAATATTACCTGATAATGCATGAAAATATGCATTACAAATTCATAGATTTCTTCAGCTATTCGGCCTTCTGGCTTCCATGGAACCAGCACAAACTGGATCCCAAGCAGTGGAACTAATATCAGAGTAGCCCTGACCGCCTTCATGTAAAGGTTTGACTCTGTCCTGTGTGTGACTTTTAATTTTGTTATAAGGACACGGACAATGTTCAGCAAGAAAAACAAGTTCACCTACAGAAACAAAAGTAAATATCAGTCATTTTCCTGTTCTGCTGCAACCTTGCTCTCTCATTTTATTGGTAACGTAACAAACTCTTAATTCATATGATATACAAGCACTTTTTTTGTTGAACTTATTTAAATAAAATGCTATTAAAATAAAATGTCATTTAAACTCACCAGTAAGGCTGCACAAATAGGGCCATGAATTATATACACCAAATGTGTTTCTGAACTAATCCAGCAACTGCACAAGAGACAACATTTAAAGAGTAAATAGTCTGCTATTTTAAATACAAATGAAGAATGATCATTTTTGTGGAAATTTAACTAATATTAAGAAAAAGAAAGATACACACAAACTAATCACTTACTTATCATTGTAATATAAGCTTCTGGCTACTGCATGTATCGTGGCTGGAATAAGAGGGAATCCTGTAAAGTAGAACATTAATTACGGTAATTCTGTTTTTCACATTGTCAATGTTTGGCTGTAATGCAGGTTGTTTTCGCTAATTCTGTTCCGCGCAAGTTGTAGTTGGCAGACTTCTGTTTCCTATGCCTAATGTAAAGTTAATAAAACCCTGTCTAACTCATTAACCTTCAGAAATGCCACTGGATACAATGACAGTGTTTCCATAGGAACAGCTCATGGCCCATTTCCTTGAATGTTGTATGGACAGCGATAAGAAAAGGGAACGTTTTGTTATGCTGCCTGCTTAAATAGTCTTTGCTGGGTTGTTCCTTAGGTTTTCAGTCACCTTTGATTCCAGTTACATTTGACAAAAACTTCAGCATTAGTTTTAACGCACACTAAATGAATTTATGTCTATCACAGACCAGTGAAAATTGGCCAAGAAATGGTGGGTAATGATGTATTATCATATTCCATTCACTGCTTTGTCTTCAGCAATCTTCCACCAGTATTGTTGCATGGATGAAGTACCATTCAACTGTAGCTTATGTTAGGCAGTAGGCCTCTTAACATCAAAATCCGGATCCTGTGAATGTACACTGGACACTGTTTGTCATTTTAACAGAACGTTAGGCAGATTGAATGCTCACTATCAGGTGACAGCTGCCTTAGGGTGGGCAGGTCTTTCTCAGTGGTCATCAGGTGCCCCCCCCCCCCCCCCCCCAGGAACCCCTCACACTGCTACTCTGTGCTCCATTTGCACATCCTCTCCCCCTCCAGTCATCCTGTTACCACCCACCAAACCTCCCAACCCAAGGTCGATTACTCCCAGGAACCAACATTTTGCCAGCATGGGGCCTGAGTCCACTGTCAAATATTGTGCCAGTTTAGTGATAAAGGGTTCCACTGGGATACCATAGCTGGCTACTGAGTCTCAGCCTACAAAACAGACCAGGCTTTCTGCTAAAGGGGCCTGTGCCAATCGAGATTCACCCAGGGTGAAAATTTGCCTGGCTGTGGCTAGTTGCTAGCTTTATCCAAACGCTCGAAATGACTGGGGAGGTTCATAAAATAATGGAAACATGAACAGACAAGTCAAGTAATCACTCTCTAATGTTGTAAAAATGACAGTTTATGCCTTTCATCATTAAGTCTTCTCTGCAATAATCTCCTTCCCTTGACAGCTCTTCCAGAAAAAAGAAGCGTTTTGAAGTAACACTTCCATATGCTAATAACATTCACTGTTGCTTCACGAACATTTCATTACTAGTAAGCAGTGAACCTGTATCTGATGTTAATATTCATTTTCAGAGTGCCAGGATTTTTCTTAATACTATTAGTACTCAAATCAAAATTCACAAATCATTTCGCAAATACTCCTGCAACTCAAACAAATACATAAGCTCATGCTGCATTTGATATAATAAATAATCAACATTGTCATGACAAAACTGCGGTTTGGAAAATACATACCCCATCCAAGAAGGTAATACCAGAGCAAGTGTTGCTTCTCAGAAAAGACGGCAACGACAATCAATGTGTGAAGGTAAATACCTTCACACAACATCCAAAAGTAATTGCAGCCCATTAAGTACAGATGAATGAACTGTGACACTTTACAGCTGACCTGTGAAGAACAAGGATAAGACTTGCTCTGAAGCTGTGTAGGGGCACTTCAGTGCACAAAAGCTGTGTCTGAAATTATAAGAACTTTGAGAACCAAGGTCAGATTTTACTCCAGTGCTAAATATCAAACAAGCTAACAGAGGGCCATTTAATTCAGCTGAAGGTGCTAGGTGTAAAAGCTGTCAGTGCTATTCAAACAATAATTCTTGCTTTACTATTAACTAATATAATACAGTGAGTCATAGTTAATTACACTGAGCCAAAACTGGAAAATGTTATGTAATTAACTGAGCATTCAATTAAATGAAGAGTGCAGCCTGAACAAACAATAGGCCAAGCTATCCCATTTTTTTTGTTTCATTCCTTGCAGTATGCTAACACATTGGAGCAATTCAAGATTCAGTTGAAAAAAAATTAATCATAGATTATAGAAAAAAATGGAAACATAGTACAAGGTAACTGTATTTTACAAATATAGCTTGGGCTGATTTCAAAGAAGCTTTTGCCAGAATTACACACGGTAAAATGATTAGCTTATTTTGTACAATTAAAAAAACACATTATATTTAAACAATTACAATTAACATTACAAACTTTCCCCTTATTTTGTCTAATTATGGGGATGAGCTTCAGAGCCAACAACAGGGTTTTGTTGCTGTATCTGGCCCAAGCCTCAGCCCAGCATTCTAAACTAAGCCCAAGTAACCATACACATTGAACTGCCAAGACCTGGGCCCTGATCTATTCCCTCATCTAAAGGAGGTGCAAGGTTACTCGGTAGAGACTAACATGCTATCCCCACACCAGCTCCCTACTTTCCTGCATTCCCCAGCCACCTCGTGGTCAGCAGTGATAGGTTTCTCGATTTGTCACAAGCCTCAGCACTAACAATGTGGAGGAGTTGAACCAAAGGGTCTGTTTCCATGCTGTGCATCACTTCAATTCTGTAAGATTTACTGATTGCCTTTGATCAAGTGATAACACTAGCCACCTGATCAGAGCTGCGATGTCAGGGTCATAAAGTTTGTCGGTCTGAGCTTATTTCCTCAGGGGATCCAACAACAAGGCAAGTACTTCTTATACCCTTCTTATCGGGTGGGCAATGTGGGGAGAAGGGGGTTAAGGGGATTGTATGCAATGGCATCGGGTTTGTCTTTCAAAGGTACTTCCCCCTCCCCCAACCTCCTGCCTCCAATTAGGTAATTGGGTAATCATGAGGGGCATGAACAGGATGAATAGCAGAGGTCTTTTCTCCAGGGGTAGGGGAGTCCAAAACAAGAGGGCATAGGATTAAGTTGAGAGAGGAAAGATTTAAAAAAGACCCAAGAGGCAACTGGAGGGTGGTGCAGGTTTGGAACGAGCTGAGGAATTGGTGAAGGCTGGTACAATTACAACATTTAAAAGGCATCTGAATGGGTACATGAATCGGAAATGTTTAGAGGGATATGGGCCAAATGCTGTCAAATGGGACTGTATCAATTTAGGACATCTAGTTGGCACGGATGAGGTAAATATAAGTGTCTGTTTCCATCCTGTACCCACCTACAGGGATAGTAAAGCTGTACCCATAGGACTAGAAGATCAAATAACTTTATCAGTCCATGATTATTTTAAGTAGTAAATGTGAAATCACATCCTCATGAAGTTAATTCTGCCAATGCACAACTTTGCATATGGGCCTGGATTACTTTTGGGAAAGGGAATATTGTTCATACAGCAACATTACAAATGAATTTTTTTAATCAAGATTTTCCATTACTATTAGTCACTTTTTGATTTGTTTTGAATTTGTGTTCCTGTTGCTTGGCAGAATCTTTTGCTGTCACTAGTTGTGAGCTTGGGGATAGTTAATCAGGTGGATTGGTCATATTGGACGCCACTTTGTTCCACCAGAATTAAAATCCTCTATAAGGTCACCCTCAGCCACCAGCTATCCTTTAAAAGGAAAAGCTTGCAGGGCAACTGATAAAGTGAAGGAGTGGGACCAATTGGGGAGTTATTTTGAGAGTTGATATTGATATGATAGGCTGAATGTCTTGAATGCTTTAATATTCCATTGATCAAAGTGGTGCAATTTGTAATCAGGTATGTTAAACTTGAAATGGCCAATTTCAAATTGTAACAACAAGACAAACATCACTAAGAGTACATAAATCTCAGTAAACATCTATTTACGAAGAGTGTTATTTTCTCAGAAAGAAGTCATATATCAGAAATATTAACATCAATAGTCATTATCAAGTGAAGAGCAAAAAATGATTTGAAAAAGAGTTCTGCAAATAATTGCTAATAAACAGAATAAAAAGAAAACAATAATTTTCAGATCACGGCTAAAAATATTTCAGTTATCTAAAAATCTGTTTGAATGTTGTTGCAAATGGATGACCTAACAAAGCAGGCTAGATATTAATAAGAGTTTTTGATCCAGTGGAGTAAACATAGTCCATCATGAAAAGCAATGAGCAGCAAATGAAATCACTTCTTTATCTCAGATTAAAAATTGACTGCAAGTAACAGAGATGAAAACAAATATTAATGGCCCATTCAATAATCACTTGCTCCACAATATCTGGGCAACTGTTTTTAAACTACCACTATTTCTGTGTATTGAGTTGATCAGCAATTATTCAAAGAACTTTTATCAGCAGCTGCTCTTAGCAAAATGATGAACACTGATCTTGACCTTAATGGCAAATGTGGTTCCTTTGAGAGAAAATATTCTCTTCCTAAGTAAATGTTTACTGAGTTTGATATTCTTACAGAGATGATCATTTTGTTCTGATCTGAAAGCAACAAATCGCGCTGAGTGGCTGAATCATGCAGCAAAACAAAAGGACATTCGGAGAGATCTTTATTATTTGTTGGTTAAGCCTCAGCTGGAATACTGTGGACTGTTCTGGGCTCCACTCTTCAGAAAAGATGGGAAAATCTCAGAAAGAGTACCAAAGATGCTTGCAAGAATGTTACTATCAATTCAGAACTTCAAATATGAGAAGAGATTGTGAATTGAAACAGAAAAAAATGTCAAGGGCTTGGGGAGTGCGCAGGGAAGTGGAGCTGAAATGCCCATCAGCCATGATTAAATGGTGCAGTGGACTCGATGGGCCAAATGGCTTTACTTCCACTCCTATGCTTTATAGTCTTATTATAGAGATGTTTAAGATGATGACAGATTTTAATAAAACTAAATTTGAAAAAAAATAACATCTATCCTGGTGAGTGGGTCCATAACCAGAAGTTATAATTTCAAAACCTGACTTCAGGAAATGAAGTGGAGGATACACCCTTGTCCGTATCAATGGCTCTGAGGTGGAGGTGGTTGAGAGCTTTAAGTTCTGAAGAGTAAATATCATCAACCGTCTATCCTGGTCCATCCACATCAATGCTACAACTTGTTTTTTTTAATCACTGTGGCACTTTGTGAATTATGTATAAAACATATTTAAAGACAGAAATTGAATTAAGTGCAAAAACAAATTTAAGTTGCATCCTATCTGCCAAATTAATGAATCTCATCTCATAGATGGTTATGCTCATTTGATGCTATTATAATGTCACTTAGGAACAGACTTAGAGGCTAAGGAAATTTCGCATCTCCTCAATGGCCCTCCAATTTTTACAGATACACCAAAGAAAGCTTCCTATCCAGATGTAGCAGTACAGAAATATGGTGCAGCCATGAATCCTGGAGCATCTAGTAGCTATTAAATGGCATCTATCTCATCAAAAGCAACCCTGTAATCTTCCCCTTAGACTCCAATACCTCATGGAAAAGCTTAAGGAATTGAATACACTCAAAGCACTTTTCAGGTGTCCCCTTCACCCAGGTATTAAATTCATTCTGTAGTTCGTCACAGGAATGGAACAAATACTCACTGGATTACTTTCAACAAGTTTCTGATTATTTGCAACAGCAGTTAGCCAGATGATGGTGATGATGGAATTACAAACAAACGAGAAGAATAGATTTTTATGAAGTGTTATCCTCTGGCAACTTAAGCTCCTATAAGAGAAGAACAGAAGGAAGTAAGTTGCTTTCCTGGGTCATAAAGCACTCGTGTCAAACAATGTCTTTGTTCTTCAATGCTAATTTGTTAATAACTACTCAGGCTAACAAAGCTGACATATATCTTGCAATTCAGATGTATTTCTGCCAAAGAGATAGTAGGAACTGCAGATGCTGGAGAATCTGAGATAACAAGGTGTAGAGCTGGATGAACACAGCAGGCCAAGCAGCATCATAGGAGCAGGAAAGCTGAAGAATGGTCTAGGCCTGAAACATCAGCTTTCCTGCTCCTATGATGCTGCTTGGTTCTGCTGTGTTCATCCAGCTCTATAATCTTATTATCCCGTATTTCTGCCTAAGTTTGGTTTAACATCAACAAGACCAAACTGCTATTGTCAATGCCACTAAGAACATCAAATCCTAACCTTTGAATACATCCCCTGGTGCAGATGTTTATTCATGTTGAATCAATTAAGAAACAAGCTCAGTGTTGGCTTTTACCTTGAGATGAAGGTCATATACTATATTCTATCCCTCACCGAGGTAAAATATTGCTATTTCCATTACAACTCTTTACTCTGGCTTAAACCCATCCCAATGCTGCCAAAACATTCATTCATGTTCTGCTCTCTTCAGCCTTGACTTCAACATCCATAACCAATTCATCCACTATTCTACACAAACAGAAGAATGCTATTACTCCTCACACTTCAATTTTTTGTTTAGCTCCTTGCCTTTGCACTAAATTCAAAATCACTATACTCATCTCTTCATCTGTTTCTGACTGTTCTTGGCCACCTAGCCCAACAGTAATCGCTGTGGCCTTTTGTGAATTATGTATAAAACACATTTTACAGACTGAAGTTGAATTAAATGCAAAAACAACTTTAAGTCACACCCTATCTGCCAAATTAATGAGTCTCATCTAATGGATGGTTATGCACATTTGATGCTATTATGAAGTCACTCAGGAACACAGTAAACATTTGCTGAATTGACGACTTGCAATAGCAGAATCTGCAATATAGAACAGGCTTATATGAATGCATGTAAGTGTAATGTTGTGAGCTTCTTCAATTCAACGCTATGGGCCACAATTGGATCTAAGTCATCATTTGAAAACATTTGTTTCATTTCTACTCAGCATATCATAGAAAACAAATCAGTTTCATAACTGACTGTCAGAATTTTACAAATGACTTTCTGCTATGCTTCCTCTGAAAATCTCATTAAGGAGATGATGGCCCCGGATAAATCCAAGATAAATAAAACCATTACTTCAGTGGGACTGAATAATGACCTCTGACTCTTCACTGAGACAAGATTAATAAAACAAAATAGAAGTAGGGCTTGGCTTACCATATTTTCCCAACTTTTTAAAGATTAGTGACAAGTGCAAAGCTCCAGCACTCATCAGTACTTATTCTTTAATGCAAACTCAGACAGATATTTTGCATTTTCATTTACATCCTCACTTCCTCCAGCAGTCTAACTGTAACACAGGGCAGAAATTAATATGGAGCAGGGGTAGACTTGGCAAGTGAGAAACAAGCATAGAGTTGGGCTTAAAGTCTATCTATCTGCCACTGGCACCACTACAAGTTAACATATTTTCTCACTGTGGGTATCTCTTTATCCTTAGGCTGTTGGAGGCCCTTGGGTGGCCACTTAATGAGCATTTCAAAGTCTCTTCCCGCTTCATTGCAAGATTTTCCTAAGATAGGTGGAGGCCAGAATCAAGTTAGACCCTCGCCTTGGATCATCATCCTAACGATATCAGATCAATCACAGGATGACTACAAAGTCTACGCTCCACCCTTTGGTTTTCCTTCGCTACACGATGTGTGCACAATGTAACCTTCCCACTTGCTTCCATGCCATGGCCTCCTGGCTTCATCTCATGGAAAATCCCTCAACCTAGCTCCCCATCTGGCATCAGCAAAGATCTCTACTAGGTAATGGCCATTATTTGGTGTCCCTATCCTGGCACCATAGAGCCACCTGCTTTTTAATAGATGGCCAGCTCTTTAAAAAGGGACCTTCTGCACATATGGAGGCATGGCTTTTCTTGAATACACTAATTTTCCTCCAGCTGTTAAATGGCAGGGGCAGTCTTGTCATTGACATTTTTGTTGGGGAGGCTTCAGGAAGCCTGTTCCAATGTAAAATAATTTATGTCTCATTTCATGCAGTTGACAATTAAACTTCGTACGTCACACTTCTTACACTTTACAGAATCGCAATTCGGATTCCTCACACATCCTACGCGATATTTCTGAGTCCACACTAATCTTAATGTGGCCATACTGTTGACCATGAAAGAACAAATTAGCATTTGCAATGCAGTAATATTAAATACTGTTACTGTTAATGTATAATTCACACATATATAGATTAAGTGAAAGGCTCCTATATCAACATTCTGCAAAGGATCACTACTTAAACAGCTGCAATATAGGTGAACAACATGCACTACTACACTTTATGCTTCATGTATGTGAATAGCCTGAGTATTTCACTAGCTGACTCTGCGATGGGTGACATAAATGGATTCTGTCACTTTTATGTAATGTGTTATTGTGTCTTCTGATTCCAATCTCAATAAATATTTGTGTTATACATGTTTTGTCAGGAACATGAAGAAAAATGCAATTGCTGGAACTTTTATGTCTGCTGTACTCGGATAACTGAAATTAATTGTTTCTGGTCTTCTTTAAGACCTTTCCCTACCTGGCTGATGCTTTGAAACAACAGAGCTGAAAAAGAAGAGTTTCCAACTTCATTGAGAAGTTTTCCAGCTATTCCACATCCAAAGTTTAAGTGCTGTATAGCAAGCTGCATTGCAAACTCTGCTTACATTTTGATAGCTGTGACAATTCCGCAACAGCAGCTGAGGAAATCTACAGCATTCTAAATATTACAAGTAAAACAACACACATTCTTAAAAAAAAATTCACCCTATCTCTACGTTAAAGGGTTCTTAAAACAAAAATCCCAGGATACAGTTCTGTACCTTTGCCAAAAGCTAAACACTTCTTCCTTGGGTCATAATCTGTGTACCAAGTTTACTGCAATCTCCTTTTTAAGATATATTCTTTATAAACAAGGAAACTAGCCAACAGGGACAAAAATGTTAACTCCACTCTCTTTCAGTTGCAGAGGTAATAACTGTACAATACTTACTTGAAATAAAAGAATATGGCAAGAGAAATCAGTAATGAAGCCACTGACAATCCATGTCCAATCACAGCCAAGTACAATAAGTTCACTGCTGTCTGTTTTGGGGAGAAACAAGAATTCCAAACTGATTATTAGCTAGGAATAGCATCAGATGATATGGTATTCTCTAGTTGTGTCGTGAAAAATTCTAATCAGCATTTATACCTTTCGTTTCTCCCTTGTATGTGCATTACACTGAGTGTAGTTTGTCCATGTTCTATTACTCTCTGGATGTTGAAACCATTTTCCACTTTCATCACAAATCTTCATGGCTTTTTCTATTTGTGACACAAACAAAACAAATATCTCTGAATAAAGTAAGACTGGTTATTTCAAAACTTGTTTTTAATGCAGGATTACATTGTATGTAAAATTCAGAAATTTTACCCGGATGTTGGCTGAGGATCTTACTTTAATCAGCATGGAGGGCCGTATACAGCTATAATCTGGATGAACAGTTTGCTAGAATCAGCTTATCTAGTTTAAAAATAAATTATTTCCACATTTATTCTGATCAGTTTAAAAATAAATTATTTCCACATTTATTCTGATCAGATGCAATGTTCTCTGCGACATAGAGAGGCTTCCATAAATCACCTAATTATGCCTTTAAATCACAGTTAAATGCCATGTATTTCATAGCCTATTCACAAGAGTAAAAATGAGTAGGTAATGGCCTAAATAGCTACAATATTCCTAATTTTCATCTAAAAATAAATAATGGTCTAATACTTGCATTTATATAGCACCTTATCTAATTGAAATATATCAAAGGCATTTATCAAATAATATACATTTGTAATACAATGACACAATCTGTTGTTATTGTAATCCTATGTTTATAAGCAGCAATGCCAGAAGTGAATTTCTCATGAAATGACTTCTTGTTTGCAATTGAAATTTACTATAAAGAGAGGGCATCAATAATACAGTACAATAATAAGGAAAACCAAAATTTTAAGCAGCACTATTGCAGTATTCAAATCATTTTCAAATCCAAATTATGTTTTTACATAGTATGTTCAATGCAAGCCCATTGGTGCAATAGTTTTTTCTGCCCTGATGAACTGCAAGCTCATCACAGGCTTCTGTTAATTGTGGGGTATATTGCTGTCGATTTTAATGTCACCCATTAGGCACAAAATCAATAATCTTGGATTACAGGGACATTGTATGTGGAGTCCATTCAATCTTAGCCTTTAGTTGTTATCATAATATATTTTCTGCCACAGAGCAGAACTTTCCTTTTTATGGGTTTTTTTGCGATGTTAAATCAACTAATAATTAAGGTGAAGTCTAACAATGTACTAAACTATCAAAATGATCTTAAATAAAAAAAACCCATGATTAATTAGAGGATTTTAGTTTCCTTTGAGAATCAATTACCAAATGAATGTCAGACTCAGGATAAAATCCTCTTTAGAAATATTGAGTAACACCAGCATTTGATGTTAATACTTTTTGACTTACTTTTATAGCCATGCTCAAAGCAAGACTGCAGGTGTGAAGGGTTTGGAGTTACTCTAATGCAAATGGAAAACGTGAGGATCACTTTTCTTCTTTTCTTTTGTTTCATAATGATGCAGTTTAACCTCTAAAGGGGTTTTACACTTTTGACCTTCTAGCTAAGCAAAATCTATTGCTATAATTAATATTTGCTGTGCTTTAACTTCTCAAGTCAATAAAGAGTAAGTGCCATCTCTGACCATTTTGGCTTGTTTTTTGAGTAATATCCAAACTCACAGGAAAATATGGTGGAGAAAAATAAACCAGGGTTACATTCTTTGAAGTATAAAACTATGATATGCAATGGCATTAAAACACATGTAATTTCTCATGGCTTCGACAGGATAGAAGCCAAAAGAATGTTTCCCCTGGCTGAGGTTGAGGGGCGACCTGGTAGAAGTTTATAAGATTGTGAATGGCATAGACAGAAGTGGAAAGTGTGAGGTTTTTTCACGGGATGAACGGGTCAATTACAGGTTCACAGTGCGAGGGGGGAAGCTTAAAAGAGATGTGAGAGGTACATTTCTCACACAACGGGTGATGAGTGCCTGGAATATGCTGCCGGAGGAAGAGCTGGAAGCACGCACAACTGCAGCATTCAAGAAGCACCTAGAGAAATACATGAACAGGAAAGGAATAGGGAGATTCTGACTCTGTAAGTGAAGGCCATTTCAATATGGAAGGCCAAAATGTGTTGGTGTGGGCTTGGAGAGCGAAAGGCGTGTAGCTGTGCTGTATTGTTCTTTGTTCTTCTTTGAAAGTGGTTTATATATAAAGCAATCAAGAGATAAGTGGGAAAAATAGTGTTGAGGTAGATGATCATCCGTTATTTAATTGAATGAAAGTGCAGATTTGAAGGGCCAAATGGCTATCACTGTTCAATTTGTCACCTTTTGACTTTGAATTCAATAAAGTACTTCTTTGAAGCAATGAGGAAAATGTTGCAACGTAGCAAATATGGCAGTCAATCTTCGCACAGTTGTTGTGAATTCATAAAAGGTACCTCCTCAAATATTATGAGAATATGTTTGACAAATGATAACAACGTGGCAATGCACCAGGTCACAGGCTTGATGTCTGTCATTGCCACAACAGTGATGCTGAAAAGCATCTGGAATGACACTTGTCAGCAGATAACTATGCATTGTAATGTTTAGAAAAGTAGATCACTTCCTTTAGTGCATGTTTACTTGTTTGTCCAGTTTCAAAGCCATGTCCAAAAAGGTGTAGAGCGGGATGAACACAGCAGACCAAGCAGCTTCAGAGGAGCAGGAAGGCTGAAGTTTCGGGCCTAGGCCCATCTTCAGAAATGAGGGAGGGGAAGGAGGTTCTGAAATAAATAGGAGTGGGGGAGGGGGATTATTCTCCAGCATCTGCAGTTCTTACCATCTCTGATACAAAAATTAGATTTTAGCTTACGGAGGTGGAATGGCCATGAATGCATGTACAAATAAATCATTCAGGCCTACTTCAGAGCATTAAATAACAGGAAAGGCATTTAATTTCATATACTTCAGATGACATCAGGGTTAGAACAATTACACCTTGCACTTGTTAAAAACTCACATAGTAATAACATCCTAAGGAGCTTCACAGGAAAGTCAAACAAAATTTGACATTGACTGAGATAAAAGTATTAGTCAGGTGAACAAGAGTTTAGTTAAAGGGAACAAAGTTTAACAATTTAAAGTAGTAGGGAGCATGATGTAGAGATTTAGATAGGAAATTTTAGGACTAAGGCTGCCAAATACATGGCAAAGCAATGAAAATTGGATTTGTGCAAGAGGCAAGAATTGGAGGAGTGCAAAGTTCTCAGATGGTTGTAATGCTGGAAAACAAAGATGTTGTTGAAACTCAGCAGGTCTGTGGAGAGATAACAGAGTTAATGTTTCGAGTGTGATATGATTCTTTTCCAGAATTGAAGGGGTTGAAATGTTCCTGGAAGATGTTGCAGACAATGTGAGGCAAAACATTTTCTCAATGTTAAAAGGGCATCTCAGTAACAATGGTAAATCCTACAATCATGCACATAGAACAAAGAACAAAGAAAATTACAGCACAGGAACAGGCCCTTTGGCCCTCTAAGCCTGCGCCGATCGAGATTCTCTGTCTAAACCTGTCATCTATTTTCTAAGGGCCTGTGTCCCTTTGCTCCCTAAACATCCACGTCCAGATACATCTTAAAAGACACTGTGTCTGCGTCTACCACCTCCGCTGGCAACGCGTTCCAGGCACCCACCACCCTCTGCGTAAAGAATTTTCCACACATTTCTCCCATAAACTTTCCTCCTCTCACTTTGAACTCATGACCCCTAGTAATTGAGTCCCCCACTCTGGAAAAGCTTCTTACTCTCCACCTTGTCTATATTCCTCATGATTTTGTAGACCTAAATCAGGTCCCCCCTCAATCTCTGTCTTTCTAATGAAAATAATCCTAATCTACTCAACCTTTCTACACAGCTAGCACCCTCCATACCAGGCAACATCCTCTGCACCCTCTGCAAAGCATCCACATCCTTTTGGTGGGCCTAGGCCCGAAACGTCAGCTTTTGTGCTCCTGAGATGCTGCTTGGCCTGCTGTGTTCATCCAGCTTCACACTTTGTTATCTTGGATTCTCCAGCATCTGCAGTTCCCATTGTCTCTGATCACATTCTTTTGGTAATGTGGCTACAGAACTGTACACAGTACTCTAAATGTGGCTGAACCAAAGTCTTATACAACTGTAGCCTGATCTGCCAACTCTTGTACTGAGTACCCCACCCAATGAAGGAAAGCATGCTGTATGCCTTTTTGACCACCTATTGACCGCGTTGCCACCTTCAGGGAACAATGGACCTGAACACCCAGATCTCTCTGTTCATCAATTTTCCTTAGGACTTTTCCATTTATTGTATAGTTTTCTCTTGAATTTGATCTTCCAAAATGCATCACCTCGCATTTGCCTGGATTGAACTCCATCTGCCATTTATCTGCCCAACTCTCCAGTCTATCTATATTCTGCTGTAATCTCTGACAGTCCCCTTCACAATCTGCTACCCCACCAATCTTAGTGTCATCTGCAAACTTGCTGATCAGACCACCTACACCTTCCTCCAAATCATTTACGCATATTACAAACAGCAGTGGTCCCAGCACAGATCCCTGTGGAACACCACTGGTCACAGGTCTCCAATTTGAGAAACCCCCTCCACTACCACTCTCTGTCTCCTGTTGCCTGGCCAGTTTTTTTTAATCCATCTGGCTAGCACACCCTGGACCCCATGAGTCTTCTCTTTCTCCATCAGCCTGCCATGAGGAACCTTATCAAACGCCTTACTGAAGTCTACGTATATGACATCTACAGCCTTTCCCTCATCAATCAATTTTGTCACATCCTCAAAGAATTCTACTAAGTTGATAAGACATGGCCTTCCCTGCACAAAACCATGTTGTCTATCACTGATTAGCCCATTTTCTTTGAAATGGGAGTAGATCCTATCCCTCAGTATCTTTTCCAGCAGCTTCCCTACCACTGACGTCAGGCTCACTGGTTGATAATTACCTGGATTATCCCTGCTACCCTTCTTAAACAAGGGGACAACATTAGCAATTCTTCAGTCCTCCGGGACCTCACCCGTGTTTAAGGATGCTGCAAAGATATGTCCAACATATTGGTCCTAAAACTATATCAAATCATTTTACGACATTTCAATTGGTGCAAATTATAGTCTTATTGCCTCTAAGGCCACAAGATTTCAGGTTCGACATTTTCTCCAGGGCTTCACTACAAAAATCCATACTGATACTGCAAGGGAGTACTTAGGGCATATTTCACCGTTGGAGTGGCCATCTTTCTGACTAGGCAATAAAGTGAGGACGTGTCTGGTAGCAATGATGGGTGGAAAAGATTGAATAAGAGCAGGGAAGTCATCTTCAGCATCCTGGTCAATGCTAATCCCCATGAATATCACAAGCTAGACTGGGCTGAACCTTGTGGCTTTTTGGCTAAGTACAAGTTACAGGGAGTTGTGCAAGGATTTCTGCCATGAGATCCAGAGAAATTCCTTGCCATATCTTACAAAACCTGCCTCACTGACCACCTACCCTGCCCCAGTGACATCCCTCATATCTGGCTTCAGCTTCACATTACCACATGTTGCTCCCAGAACTCATCACTCTGCAGATATCTCGGAACTGACCAGCATCCCTGGTGTCACCCCATCTTTCAAAGCTTGTTCTGCACCTGGAAAGACCTGAGGGGTCCTGCGCAGTTCCTGGGATTTGACACGGACATGGAAGACAGCAGGTGATTCGTATCCAGTTTTGTGGGCAGAGACCTGAAAGTCTGGCTGGATAAGGTGGTGCAAGGTACTGGACTTTCATTTCACCTCAGGGTCATCAGTGGCAGCCACAACACTAGGCTGTGCTATCCTGGTCCAGTGTTGAGGAGTGCCCAGCACTGCAAGAAGAAGGCCAATGTCATTATCCGCTCCACCAGTATAGGTGCCACCACGTTCTCTCCGATGACTCACACTCACTCACTTTCTGTTAGTCTACCCACCTCCTAAAAAGATTCATGTTTTACTAATCTCACCAATTGCTTGCAATACCTGCCGTCATCCAATTCAACCCTTGACACCACTAACCTTGTGAGCCCTCTGCGTTACCTGCTCCCCACCTGCACCAAAATTAGCAGTTGTACCACCACTTTCATCTCCCTTAATATCTGCCTCTCCCTCACTCCAGGAGGAAACAGATGCCAATAGGGCAGAAAACTCAAGGCAAGCGGTGTGCTGTATGATATTGAGCACCTCACCCTTTATGAAGAGATTATCCTGGCTCCATCTCAAGCAACTGGCTTACCGTTGTCCAAGCCTCAGGACGGGTATAGGAGCTGCCCTTGACTTACTGTGCACGGGCCTTTCGAGCAAAGGCTATCCCCCTTGACTTGACTGAAACCTGATGACCACCATGACAGGCTTCCTTCCTTTGTGTTTGTGCTAAAGGGCAAAGCAAGACAGAAGTAATGCGAGCTTGGCATCTCTGGATAATAAGCCAAAGCTCAAAAAGAAAAGACAAAGTGAGCATTCAGACAGGTTCAGAGTGAATACCATGTCAACAAGCGAACAGCCTGGATATGCAGTCTAGAGTAGATCATGAGCAGGGTGTGCATCCCTGAGCAAACAGTTTCCTTGCTGCCAGTGCAGCATCCTGAAAATGGATTGGAGGTGTGTCATGAGAGTGTTTGGAGGTTTTGGTGTAGGCTGCATGTGGTTGGTACCCCTGGAGTGCATCCAGCGATGTCGATGCCTGTTGTCCAATATAGAGTTGCTTCAGGATAAGCAATGAATGGATTCTGCCAGATACGCACTTTGGTTTTTGTCAAGTTTTATTGATGTCTAGCTTGGTTGATGAGTTTGGTAAGATAGAATGCCAAATATTAATGAGGTCAGTTGGGCTGTCAGTAAGATTTTTAACAAGCAATAATCCTACCAAATGAGCACTTTGCAGATGCCTAGTGAGAAACTCACCAAGCCATTTGTCCAAAGCAGAGAAGATGGAGTGAAATGCTCCCAATATCTATAACATTTCTTGTCCAGTTCTGCCACAAATCTCACCACAGCCCACATCGCCCAGAACCCTATAAGCTTCTGTTTATTATCTTGTCATTAGCACATTGCTACCTGTGGAAGGTTCCTGTGTGAAAATTGATGATGCATTTTGCTACATTACAACAACATCATTGTTACTTCAAAAAGTATTTTAGTAGCTTTAAGGTAACCAGTGGTTTTAAAAATCAGGATATAAATGCAAGTCTTATTTTTTATAAGATCAGTACACCACAGTTTTCTGGCCAGCCAACTGGGACAGTTGCCACTTTCATAGGAACTAGGAGCAGGAGCAAGCAATTCAACCCCTCAAGCCTGCTCTGCCATTTGACACGATCATGGCTGATCTCATCTCGACCTCAATTCCACTCACCCTAACCCTTCAACCACTACTAATTAAAAATCTGCTGATCTCCTCCTTAAATTTAGTCAATATCCCAGCATCCATGTGCTCTTGGGTAAGAAATTCCAAAGATCCACAATGCCTCTCATCTCTGCCTCAAACATGCTACCCCTCAGCCTAAAACCATGACCACTCATTCCAGACTGACCCGCATGAGGAAACTTCACTCGACATCCCCCTGAACATCTTGTACAGCTCAAAAAAATCTCTCTCATTCTTCCAAACTCCAGACAGCACTGGCCCAACTGCTCAATCTCTGTCACTCTCGCATCAGTTGCCAATCCAAAATTGGTCCACAGCCAAGACTGTCAAACCCGATTGGGCCCTTTCAATAACACACCCATTCACACAAACCTGAACATTGTTTAAAGTTTGAGTCACAATTACTGCAGCTAGGATCGACAAAGCAATATTGACTATACCTGATGGATCAAAGTCTTGAAAATAATCAGGACAATGCTGGACAGCCACTGTTCCAGGAGGTGCATCTTCCCAGCACAACCATCCATCCCATGTCCTGCTACATGCAGTGTTTGTCTCTGATGAATGAAAGGAATTATTAAAATACTGTAAGAAACAGTGGAAAATATTTTTGTCATACAGTGAGATTATTTCTTGCCACCTTTGCTGAAACGCAGTTAATGATAGCACTGTATTGTTTTCTTTTCACAAAGGGCATTATCATTATGACAGTTTAACAAAGCTGAGTTATTTTACAGGGAGTCAAACTTTACACCATAGAAAAGCTTTGCCCAGTCTATGCCAATGCTTCTGTTTAGCATGAACTTCTATCTACCTTTCTTGATTTTGCTGCATATCCTTCTCTTTCCTTCTCCCTCAAGTATTTATCTAAATTCCTCTTAACAAACACACGGTCATTTTTTTTAGAGTTCTGGTGGCTCTGTAGGATCTCTCAGCGTTAACCCTAAAATATATGAATGCACATCACATTGAGATATGGATGTAACAAAAAGATTCAGGACATGATGTTTCTGGTGGTTTCCCTTCCCAAGCAAAGAAAGCGTTTGTACAAAATATTTATCCAATTAAAGTTTCCCATGAGAGTAAATAATGAGAAATTGGCAAGAAGATCAGAAAGCAAAGAACACAGATTTAAGATAATTATCAAAGGAACTTGACAGAAAACAAGTAGAATGTTTTTATCCAGTAAGATGTTACAATCTGGAACACATAATCTGAAAATCTAATGGAAGAAGCATCAACAGCGACATTTGAAGAGAAGTTTGCTGTATATTTGAAAAGGAACAAAATTAAGACCTGTGGGGGAAAAAGAAGAGAGGTGGGATCATTTGGATAGCTCACAAGCATGATGGTCTAATAGAATCCCCTTCTGACTGTGTGGACTGAAATGTACAGACGGGTGTCAGATAACTCATTTCGCTGGAAGAAAGGACAGCAGTTAATCGACAGACCTGGAACAAACCTGTCCTGCAGCGGTCTACTGCTACTAGTGAGCTAAATAACCTCACAATGGCTCTTCCCCAAAGTAAGACAGACCACAAACACAGGAGGTGCCGGCTAATTTGACAGCAGCAATTCTGTCAGTACCAGTGTTCCACTGGGCATGCAGGCCCAATTAGGAGGAACCTAATGATGGAACACTGGGTTGTGACAAGTCTGGGGATTTTGGGTGGAGGTTTGGAGCTTTAGCGGAAGGCGCGGGAGGGGGAGCTGGGTCTTAAAGAATGAAGGAATTGGAGTACTGCTTTATCAGGGAGTGTCCCCATGGACAAGGGGTATCCTCTAATGCCTTCCTGAAACACTACCCTGACTGCTCATGCCAACTGTACTACAAAAGGGCAGCGTAACATTTGGATCAATTGAGCTTCTAACTAGCACAACTAACATTTATTTATTTATATATTGAAAGTGAGCTGTTGATTTTGGCACTTGCCAAAGCTCGGTATTATGGTAGGGAGCCTGGGAATAGGTGACAAGGAGGTGCGCTAGCCAGACTCCCTATCTCGCAAGCTTCTCCACTAAGAACACTGCTAGTAGGAGCATGTAATAACTAGCCCTATGATGCCAGAACTTCCACAGGCCTGACAAATAAATGCCCTTGTATCTTTTCATCAAGCCGCATAAAGGCTACACACAAACATGCGTATTGTCATGTAAGAACAAGCAGCAGTTCTAAAAAACAGTACATTTAATAAATGTTCTCATGCTAAACATAGCAATGTGAAACTGATTTTTTAAAAAAATGGACAACTTCTGTTTTATATTTCAAGGGTTTAGTAACAGAGTCCTACTTTCCCTGATCAAATTACGTTAACTATAAATCCTACAATTCTTTTGCTAAATTTGCTGACAGGCAACACTGCACAATTGCAGAGCAAAGCAGAAAAAGCACAACAGTAAAATGGAAAAAGATTAATCCCATTCAAGGTTTGCATGCATCCTGTGGTTTTCTTAATTATAACCAATATCGGTAATGCCAATAAAAAACAAAGAAAGGCAATGGATTGAAATGTAAATTTTCTGAACAATAAAAGAACAAACATTTTCAACTTTTGTTCAAATTTAAAAGAATAAATATATATTTTAAGGTGTTGTATAACCTGTTCTTTGTTTCCAGCAGTTTCTGTTTTAATTTCTGATTATTACCGTTTTCCTCTGTATTGTGGGAAGATAGGAACAAAGGGACTTGATAGAGTAGATGCTGTGAGATTGATTAGTAAGAGAATCTAAAACACAGCAGCAAAGTCTCAGGATAAAAAGTCAGTCCTTCAGGGCTGAATTTCTTCAGTTGGGTTATGTTTCTTTGAAATTCTCTACCCCGGAGGTTGAGGATCTATTGTGAATATATTTAAAACTGGGGTTGGCAGTTTATTATTGGTTTTCAGGGAATCAGAGGATATGGGAAGTGGGCAGGAAATGGCGCTGAAGCCCAAGATGAGCCATGTTCACAGTGAATGACAGGGCAGGTTTGATGGGCCATATGATCTACATCTAATTCTTTGACATTTGTAGAGGCGATGGTACTTCCACATGACTACAGCATTTGTGATGTTAGGTCGTAGAGGTGGCACTTGGGAGAAACTTCTGAAGAAGTCAGCAACAGATGCTGAGAAGTTCCTCATCAATGTTACTTCACTAGAAATACATGGATTGTTTCATGGATTAAAGGGATTTCTGACCATGTCTGGTTGAAGCACCATCAGGGAAAGGAGAAATTCGCTGGTAACGCAGCCACCATCTCTGTCGTGTTACTGTAATATTGCCAGAGTGCCAGTCGTTCTTGTGACTGCACCATAATTTCTGTTCAAACAGACTTAACACATTTACCATGAATCCAATGTAAAGGGTGAATACCCTGCACACTTGCATCCACTACTGCACAGAGCCCTTTGACACTAATACTTGCAGCCTTTGGAATGGCAGTAACCAGAACTGAGAGATTCATAGAAAGCAGCACTATATTACAATGTCCAGTGTGAAACTAATTTCTGAGCAGCACCGCTGGCTTCTCTGTCAGTATCTAATCAAGGAAATCAGAGGTCTGTGAAAGAATGGGCAGGACTCCATTCAATGGCATCCTCATACTAGTTGAAGTTTTAATGACTCCTTACTAAAAATAGAATCAAGGTTAAAAGGTTTTCTTTCCACCAATGATTACTGCAAAGCCTAGAAATGTGAGACTACCTCCCTAAGCTGGCCTCACACCTGTTCCCTGGATCTGACTGGGGCAGCTTCACTTATGAGTTCCATAACTTAACCGAAAGCACGACATATTCATCTGTATGCCAATATAGTATTGTAGCTATGGACTGTTACATTAACATTTCCTTCTCAACCTTGCCTCACCCTATAGTGTTGAAGATAATTCTAACAGATCATTTTAAATTACACTCAGCTAACATATTATTTATTAGCAATAAGCAGATTGCCTTACAACTAATGTAAAATTGAGTAGTATTAATTGAACTACAACTGAGGAGAATGTGTTGTTGGCAGTGGTGCAGAACTCTGAATGCAAAATGACACATCAGCATGAATGCAGAACAGCCACTTCTTTTTTTACCATTTTCTTTATGGGCAGGAGCCTGCATAATCTTCTGGTAGCATTCATACTGCGCAGTCATTATTTTTTGCCTGGTGAAGCCAAATCCTTGGTATAATTCCACAGGTACATTCCGTGTACTGTTCTCCGTCATGACCACTGCAAACTGATACAAAACAAATATATTGTTCGAGACATGTAACATGTATAGATCTGTGGAAGTGAATATCAGTTAAACTAAACTCCGACTAGGCTTTTATGCAATTCTTTGTCAACAAAATTTAACTATTGCCCAATAATTTGTATTATTTAGAGATACTGCACAGCACTTGCATGACTGCCAAGAAATGAGCTTGTTAGTTTGCCATCTTAGACACCAGGTCACCATCTCAAACCCTCATCCCCACCATTCAGCATTGCTGTCTTCTTCAAGAGGAAAAAAAATGTTACATAGATGTTCCAGTGCAAAACAGGAAATTCCATGAGCAAATTGTGCAGATGGCTTCAGATATACCACATGCACTGACTCAAACATGAACATTCAAACTATACTACTGGGTGGCCTTTCCCTATAGGTACATGTGAAATTAAACATCAATTATATGAATGGTACTGATTTTTGTGAACTGATTAAAGCATTCTCATGATAAAAATGTGACAATTCTTTGCATGCTATCCCAACAAAGCTGGCATATAAATAGTGTACATATCCAGTACAAGCAAGTTCGCCATCCAAACAAATTATGCAGTTCTGTTATTTCGTAAGCATAATAAAACTGTTTGTATGTGTAAGTTATGTAGCGTAATTGAATTTCTGAACATCAAATGAGAATGGCCAAACAGGATTTTATGCATTTTCTAAATAAATTATTAAGACCTACCTTTGAAATGGAAAGGAAGAACAAAAAATGAAACATCCAGTTCCTTTCCATCGAAGACATTGTCCAGAATAGTTCACTATTGAATATGACAGCCTATAAAGTGATAAAAGAAAATAGCCTGAGTGACAAACAACAACTGGAACATATTAAAATAACATGCATCTCAGAATAGGGATTGTGCACTTTTCCTGGTTTGTATCATATATCATAAGGATTCTGTATTTTTGCTGTTTAATATCATATATCATCGGGATTCTGCATCCTGTCTGTTTACAGTCATATATCACAGGAATAGTACATTGTTGCCTTCTAATATGATGCTCATCCAAACACCATGAGCTTTGAATTGCAATTTAAATTCGTGAGCATCAAAATAACAATGCTCCCTTTTGAATTTGGACCACTTTTGAGCTAACTGCCAATTGTCTATTTTACATTTATATTGCAGCTTATGGTGTGAAATGATTTCTGCTTCACATCAATGAAACTGTGCCAATACAATCCAAAAATGGGTTCTCATCTGACTCCATTCAATCTTGAGACTTGATGGATAGTAACTGTGTTTGATCAGAGTGAGCCGGAATTTTAAAGATTCTTCCTTGGATCCCTGAGCATTCTTTAAACTGATGTGTAATTTTAAAAGTTTTGAAAATTCAGGCATTCTCATCTAAATTCATCACAATTTTAAATTGTTCTAATCAAGTGTATGTGAATATAAGGATCTAACAGTGGGAAGCAAGAGAAATTCTTGACCGCTGACAGGAACCCGTACAAAATTATAGTTCTCAGGTTGATATAATGATTCCGAAATGGTCAATGTTCGTGTTACACTTGCTCCAGCCATTGAACTAAAGGGAGATGTTAAAAAGACAATGGTTGTGAAAGGGTTAATATTCATTTTAGATTGGTCTCACCCATTACAATGATGCCATATACAGTCTGTGGGCAAAGAAGGTTTGCTCCAGCTTGAAGAGCAGATAAACATCACTGCATCACCTCCTTAAAGTCCGAGTAATTAGGCCTGGCCAAACTGTAGTTGTGCTCATTGCTATCATGCAATAAACCTTCTTGTTATCCAAGAATGGTGCCCCTTGTGTAGACACAGTGATATGTGCTTTAACATAAATCACTGTATAGGCCTGAAACAATGCAATGCCAAAGGGGAGTTGATGACAGTGAACTACCAACAACAGCGCTTACCTAGTATCACGTACTAGTAGAGATGGCAAATACTGCGAAGTAAGAGGAGTAGCCATCTAGGAAATACCCCAGATGACATACATTTTCATGGTGGATTCGTATCAAATGTAATTATTTTGAAAATATTTTTTCCTGTGGCCAGGGCAGCATAGCAAAATAGAACGGATTCAACACACAGCAGTTAATCTGGTATTTAATATTCATGTCCCCTTTTGCACACACATCTGTTTTTGTCCTTCCCAAAGTTGAAACTCAAATACACACAAACATTTAACCTAATGCACAGATACTAATTATGACCAAGTCTGTCATATATACACTGATTTGACAATGTCCCCCTGTTCCATTACAGCAAAAAAGTGAGCACTTTGATTTAAGTTTTCTTCCAAATAAAGTGCACACATTCTGGTTGCTTGCCAAAAAAGCATTTTGCACATCCAAGAAGAAAATTTGAAGCATTTATAGTCACATGTGTTTATCTTACAAGAATTCCCAAATTAGATACTACGTTTAAGAATATTTTGATAGCCATGGAGAATTGATAGTACATTTTTAAAGAGGCTTGTTGCAATAAACATATCCAAAAGAACATTATAATATGCGACTGAAACACCAAAAGGCATTCTTCTTCCCAAGTAAGTCATTCTCTTCATAAGGTTTCTTAAGGAAGTGCATTATTCAGTGTTTTCTTTGCCTACTTCTATTACAACTCTTGCTGCCTTGAAATTGGAAGCTTTTGAGCTTAACTTTATTCTCTACCATCATTCCAGCTCTTGAGTAGATGAATTCAGAGTGGGATGTGCCATATAATTAATTTGAACAAGTTATTTCTTTACAATAATTGATCTATTCCAATTCATATATTCTTCCAAGTGCTCAGCTGCCATAGATTTAGACAAAGGCTAGAATATTAAGTTTGTTTTAGCAGGCAATGGTGAGCTAGTTGGGAAAACATACAATAAGCAAAAACTCCAGATTTTTGATGTTGCAAATAAAATTGCTGGTTTTCCAGTTAAAATTTAAATTACATATTTTGAACTTTGCTCATGAGCAGCAACTTTCTTGTTTCCTACAACTTGCATTTCATTTATCAGCTAATAACCAATTTCAAAATTCTCCCCTCCTACCCCAAGAAAAGCAGGTGGCACAAATTCCTGACAAGAAAGTCAGAGCAGTTACATGGTGCCAGCAGCTCCCTGTTTTCTTCTTTGGACTGCTACACCACCATTTTCTAGCATCCTCCATGGACACTATACTCTCCAATGCTTCATCTACACAAATGGATATCACCACATCACCATGGCTACTTTTGGACTATCTCACACACCATTTTAGTGCTTCAGGATTTCACTTAGGAGCTTAGGGGCACTTGTAACTCGTAACCTTCTGCTGGATCACTTTTACACGTAGTGGTGCGCACACATCTTATGTACCTTATGACTGTTAGTTTTTTCTCTCAGAACACATTCAATTTATGCTGACTTGGAAGCTCTTGGGCTTTCTAGCTTGCATTGCCTTTTAACTCATAGGGTCTTCAGTGCTAACTGACAGGCTGTCAGCATCTCTGGTCTGTATCATATTTCTGCACAGCAGGAGATACAGTCAGCACATCAGTTCAGCACACTGAAAAGTCAAGGAGTAGACAGGTTGCTGTACGGCACCATGCTACATCAATATCACACCTACAGTGTGTGTCAGAAGCTTAGGTGGCAAATACTCTGCATATGCTTCAGGTAAATCACCATGTCTGACAGTGCATGAGCGAGTTCTCAGTAAAGTGAAGGGGATCAGTCAAGGAGTGTTGTCACTGTCAGTCAAGGGGCTGGTCTGATCCCAGTTCAGGGCACTGGCCGCAGTCAGTCAGAATCTTGGTCCTTTCAGATTCCAGTGATCAGTGTTCTTGCAGTCTGGGGATTGGGCCTGCGATTAGCCCTAAAGGTCAAATGTAATCAGTCCAGAGATCGCAACCTGATCACTTGAGTTGCTGTGAAGATGTGTGTATGGAGGATGTGCTATGCTCAGTGAGGGCTGTCCTGCCATTTCAGTCTGAGCATGGGCCACCCAGTCTTTCACTAACAGACCAACTGTGATGTTAAATACTCGAAAGATCTGCAGATGTTAACTTGAAGGCTTCATCTGGATTTGCCATTTCTTTATCACTTTTCATACCTGATCCAGGAAGACAATGCTTTGAGCTGCTGCATTCATAGACTGAACTGTGAGTATGCAAAGATATCATCTTCGATGATCTACAGTGGAGTTTTTGCGAGAGTCATTGTTCAAACATAAACAGACCCTTTGGTCCAACTAATCCATGCTGACCAAGTTTCTTAACCTAAATTAAACCCATGAGTCTTATAATATTGGACAAGTGCTTGACTTACGCTCCTGGCAATGTAGCATTAAGGGTATAGCAGGGCTCCATATCAAGACATAACATTAGCCTCCCTGCAAAACCTCCACAGGCACACTCTGTCAGTAAATAACATGATGCTTCATAATGACTGATGTGTAAGCATCAGAAGTACACCTACTAATATGCTGATCCTTCTAATTAGTCCCTTCTCCACAGATTATCAGATCAAACCTCAGCTTGCAGGATTCCTTATGGTTTTGTCAGAAGTCTGACAATGATGTAGAGGAAGAGAGCAAATAAAGTGCCATCAGAATCCAGAGAGAGAAGCAGCAGGCAAGATACCTCAAAGACACAGAGGAGGATTGCCAGGCCGTGAATCTACCATCCTCACTTTCATTATCTAATACTGTTAGAAGCCCAAAACAGTGTAAAGTATGGACTTCCAACTGTTGTTTCTGCTGAAGCATGGCTTTTGCTTGGAAGTAATGGATGGACATTCTATTCCCATGCCTGTCAAAGTTACATTGACCTGAAATTTTATATCAGTAGCTTGATCCATGGAACAACTGAAGAACTCCATGGCCCCTTCCAATCCTCAAACCACAAATGCACTCTGGATATGACGGATGCCATTTTCTCCAGATCACAGCAGTTCATATCCTTCTGTTGCGGCAGGGAGAGTCAAGCAGCCTGGACAGTGGGATTCTCCAGAATCGCTGGCATCTCCCAGTGGCAGGGCATTATCAATTGCTCCCACATTGTTTTGGGAGCATCCTATCATCAACCTGCAGATTTCATCAAACTGCCATGATGCACATGGCATGGACAACTCATAGATTCTGCCTCCATCCAAGGTTCTCAGGCTATACAGGGATGGCTGCTAGGTGACACGGGCTACCTTGTCCAAATGCCTTTATGAATCCCTCAGACAATGCAGAATGGAGATACAATGCTACCCATGCTTCTTCAATGGCCTAGTGAACAGACCATAGGAATCTGTAAGATGGCGGTTTTGTTGCCTATTCTACTGTGGTCTTTGAAGGCTAAAAAAGGTGTACCATATCCCAGTGGCCTTCACATCTGGAGCGGGCAGAGAGGGATGTGCTGAATGCAGATGAAATAGGACATTGTGAACAATCTTCTGACAGTAAGGTTGAAGATTCTCATAAATATGTCAAACGCAATTTCTCTTTCCTTAGGCCATGTTGACTCTGCCTGATTGTATCACGATTTGCTAAACACCCTGTTACTTCTTTGTTAACAATGGATTCTACCATGTGCGTAATGACAGTTGTTAGGCTGACTGACCAATATTTTACTGCTTTCAAACGCTTTCACACCTTGAGCAGTGAGGTGTTACGTTTGTTATTTTCTCATTCCCTGGGTCTTCACAGAATCTCGAAAATTTTGGAGACTAATGTCTGCAGCCCATTCCTTTAAAACCCTAGGATATACGTCATCATGTCAGGCCACTCATCAGATTTTAGACTTATTAGTTTCTCATTTTTTACAACTGTGATTGATTAAGTTCATCTCTCTCTTTCGTTTCTTGTTTTCCAAATGCTTGGGTTGCTTTTTATGTCTTCTACTTTGGAAACAGATATAAAATATTGATTCAAAGCATTTGCTATACTCTTGTGGTCACCTGACCCAAAACTCTGACTTTTTTCTTCACAGATGCTGCCAGACCTGCTGAGTTTTTCCAGCAACTTTGTTTTTGTCCCTGATTTATAGCACCTGCAGTTCTTTCTGTTTTTATCTGCTATACTCTTGTTGTCAATTATTGGTTTTCCAAAGTCATTCTTTAAGGGAACAATGCTTACTTTTAGCTACTCCTTTGCTTTTCATATGTGTGTAGAAGTTTTTACTGTCTGCTTTTACATTACTTGCTTGTATTCTCTCATATTATAATCCATCTCCACTTTTTTGTCATTCCTCACTTATTTCTCAGGAGAGGCATTAGCAGCAGCATCGATGTATACTGCCTTCCATTGCTTTCACCTTGGGAAAAGTGAGTGATGCAAATGGTCTGAAGACAAAATATTATAAAGATATATCCCTGTTGGGTACACTCCAAATAGGGCTTCTGACAACACCTTGAATCAAAGTCAGATTATCAATGGCATATATTTTAAAACTTTGGGCTAATTCTTCAGTGAGCCAAAACCTGTATAATTTCACAGCTTGTTTAATAAAGACATTAATGTCATAATGTTATTGCAACAAAGTTATGAAATGTGCCCCTTCCAATTGTCTATTAGTTTCATTGCAGCATTTTATACAATATGTGGTCAGAATATGGAGATCAACACCATTGGGAGAGGATGATTGAAAAGTATAGAGGCATTAAGAGGAAGCTAGGTAAGCCTATGTGAGAAAAGAGAACAAAGGGTTACACTGATAGATTTAGTTGAGAAAAGGTGGAAAGGGAGTTCAAGTGGAGCAAGAATACTGGCATGCACTGGGCTGAATGGCCTTTTTTCTGTGCTGAATAACCTATACCATATATGTAGTTCTATGCATTTGAATAGATTGCTTTCACACAAATACTTGCAGATCTCGATTCCTTTTTTAAATTCATTCATGAGACGTCAATATTGCTGGCTAGACTAACATTTATTGTCCATGTCTTTCTGCCCTTGAAAAGGTGATATTGAACCACACTCTTGAACAACTGCAGTCTGAATGTAGGATCACCCACAATGTTCTTAGGGAGAAAGTTTTGGTGTTTTGATCCTGTAACAGAGAAGTAATCACACCATAATTAGTCTATAGCTTGGAGGGGAACTTGCAGTTGATGGCATTCCAACGAGTTTGCTGCACCTGTGCTTTCAGGTGGGAGAGGTTATGGATTTGGAAGATGCTGCTGAAGAAGAATGGTTAGTTTCTGCAGTGCCTATTGTAGTTGGTGCATGCCATGCATTGTTTGGTGGAGGTTGTAAACGTTAAAAATGACTACACGTTGCCAGTTAAGAGGGCTGTTTTGTTCTGGATGGTGTCAAACTTCTTGCGTGTTCTCGTACCTGTACTCATCCGGGCAAGAGGATGCTACTTCTTCACACTCTTGACTTTATGCCTTGTAGGTGCTGGACAAGTTTTGGGGAATCAGTAGATAGCTTATGTACAGCTAAATTCCCATGTTCTGACTAGTTTTATTTTAACCAGCAAGGTATTTATATAGTTAATTCAATTCAGTTTTTGATCAATGGTAACATCTTAAAATAGTCTCAAAATTCATGATCCCAGTGATTTAGAAAATGACAACTGGGGAATTCAGTTTTGAATTTTTCCAGGCATGAAAGTTTCCATTTAATCACAAGTCATTTGGAATAATTACAGAACATGTAATAATCAAAGTCACATTCCCAAGACTGTAATCTACATGGCTTGAGCTCATACTCACATGATAACACGCAACATTGAAATTAAGAAAATTGTTTATAAACGTACTTGAAAATAATAGTCATCTATAATGCTGTAATCTATCTCAAGCACAGCACTTGTAAAGAGTGGAATGTATAATACATTCTGTCAAGGATCAAGTCAAACATGACAGAATCTTGAATATGGATAGCATTCATTCTGATGTTATTCACATTTTAAATATGAGTATTTTAAATCAGAGGCAACTCTGAATGAAGCTTTTTCAAATGAGCCTGTAACCAATACGCACTTGTAGAGTTCTTTGCTTGAAGATAATACCAATGTTCACGAATTGGTTGCCTAGACCACTCTGATAGAGCTTGGCTGAATTAAAATATTTAACTGAAAAAGATAAATTGAACATAAAACATTACGGTGTGCCAAAATAAAATGATATTAACGCCTACACAAAAAAAAACCCACAGGACACAAAATCAGAAATTGCTTGAGAAGGTCTCCCACTATCTGTGGAGAGAAAGCAAAGTTAATGTTTTGAATTCAGTGGCCCTTATGCAGAACTGGGTTCTATAGAAGGGTCACTACGCCAAAACATTAACTTTGCCTTATCTCCACAGGTACTGCCAGGCCTGCTGAGATTTTCCAGTAATTTCTGTTTTCTTTTTCCAATTTGCAGCATCTGTAGTTCTTTGTGTTATTGCAACTTATAATAGTACTTGATTTATTGTATATACAAATAACAAAATACGGAAGCCGCAATATATTCTGTACAGAATGCACATGCACTTAATCTTTAAATATAGCTATTCTACAGATCCAAAATGGATTGCACAGATAGAGTCATACAGTTATACAGCATGGAAACAGGCCCTTCGGTCCAACTGGTCCATGCTAAACATAATCCCAAATTAAACTAATCCCAGATAATAAAATGTGAGGCTGAATGAACACAGCAGGCCAAGCAGCATCTCAGGAGCACAAAAGCTTTTGTGCTCCTGAGATGCTGCTTGGCCTGCTGTGTTCATCCAGCCTCACATTTTATTATCTTGGATTCTCCAGCATCTGCAGTTCCCATTATCTCTTAAACTAATCCCACCTGCCTGCTCTGGCCTGTATCCCTCCACACCTTTCCCATTCATGCATCTATCTAAATGTCTTTTAAACATTGTAATTGTACACATATCCACCACTTCCTCAAGAAGTTCATTCCACATGCAAACCACCCTCTGTGTAAAAAAATTGTCTCTTACATCTTATTACAATCTCTCTTCTCTCACCATGAAAATGTGCCCGATAGTCTTGAAAACCCCCATCCTAGGGAAAAGATAATTACCATTAACTCTATCTATACCTCTCATTATTTTATAAATTTCTATCAGGTTGCCTCTCAACCTCATACGCTCCAGTGAAATAAGTCCCAGTCTATTCAGCCTTCCTTTATAACTCAAGCCACTTTGATCTTTGTTGGTTTCTGCAAAAATTCAGGTACAGCAGCTCACTTACTTCAGAGACATGAAAAGCTTCAAAAAATAAAATGTAGAATCATAGAATCCATACAGTATGGAAAGAAGCTATTTGGCTCATTGAGTGCCCACTGACCCTCCAACAAGCTCCAACATCCAGATCCAGCTCCCTAATATATCCCCATAACACTGCATTTCTCATGGCTAATCCATCTGGCCTGCACATCCCTGGACACGACAGGCCATTTTCAGCATGGGCAATCCACATAATATCTTTGAACTGTGTGAGAAAACCGGGGCATCCAGAGGAAGCCTATGCAGACACAGGGAGAACATGCAAACACTGCACAGTCACCCAAGGTGTCAGGAGTAACTCATTCATAGAGTATTCCCAGTCTCTGACCTGCTCTGGTAGCCACTGTGTTTATGTGATGAGACCAGTTGAGTTTCTGGTCAATGATACCCCCCAGGATGTTGATAATGGGAGAATGCAGTAATGGCAACACCCTTGAATATCGAGATATGGTGGTTTGATTGTCCATTATTGGAGATGGTCACTTCCTGGCATTTGTGTGGCACGAATGTTGCTTGCCACTTGCTAGCCCAAGCCTGGATGTTGTCCAGACCTCACTGCATTTTAACATGGACTGTTTCAGTATCTGAGGAGTTACAACTGTCCTGCTATTTGTGTACAGGATATACCTGGGAAATTTTCGATATTGTTGGGTGGATGCTATTGCTGTGATTGTACAGCAAGTGTTTGGCTAGGGGAGTACAACTCAATACTATTGCCAGAATGTTGTGAGGGCCTGTAATCTTTGCACTATTCTGTAATTCCAACCATTTCTTGATATCACATGGCGTGAACTGAGTGTGCTGAAGTCTGGAGGGTCCCCAGATAGATCATCCAGTTGGCACTTCTGGCTAGAGATTGCTGCGAATGCTTCAGCCTTATCTTTCCCAATGATTGTTGGACTCTTCCATCATTGAGGATGGGGACAATTGCGGAGCCTCCTTCTCCAGTGCGTAGTTTCATTGTCCACTATCATTCATGACTGGATTTGGCAGGACTGGAGAGCTTAAATCTGATCTGTTAATTGTGGGATCATTCAGCTCTACCCATCATTTGCTGCTTATGCTGTTTGGTGTGCAAGTAATCCTATTTGGTAGCTTCACCAGGCTTCACCATTTTATCAGTCTTCCTGGTACTGCTCTTGGACTGCTCCCCTATACTCTCTATTGAGCCATGCTCAATCCCCTGGTTGGATGGTACTGGTTGAGTGGGGGTTATGCTGGGCCATGAGGTTACAGATTGTGCTGGAGTAAATTCTGCCGTTGCTTAGCCTTAAATAAGGTGGACCAGATTTAGGACTAAGTTGAGGAGGAACTTCTTCACTCAAAGTATTGTGAGTCTGTGGAATTCCTGTCCAGTGAAGCATTTAAGGCAATGAAAGTTTTTAAGGCAAAGGCTGATAGATTTTTGCACAGTGAAGGAATTAAGAGTTTTGGTGAGCAGGTGGGTAAGTGGAGCTGAGTCCACAAAAAGATTAGCCATGATCCTGTTGAATGGGAGAGCAGGCTCGATGGACCAGTCTTGAGTTGCTAGATCTGTTTGAAATCTGTCTCATTTAAAGCAGTGATGATGCCACACAACATGATGATGAGTACTTTCAATGTGCAGGGTGGACTTTATCTCCACAAGGATTATGCAATAATCACTCTTACCGATACTGTCATACACAGAAGCATCTGCAGCTGGCAGACTGGTAAGGATGAGATCAAGTGTATTTTTTCCTTTTGTTGGTTTCTTCACCACCTGCTGCAGACCCAGTCTAGCAGCTATGTCCTTTGGGACCTGACCAGCTCGATCAGCAGTACAGCTGCTGAGCCATTCCTGGTGGTGAATAGAGCTGAATTTCCCCTATAGAATACATTTTGCGCCGTTGCTAACTTCATTCCTTCCTGCAAATGTTGTACAACAAGGAGGGTACCAATTCATCAACCAAGTGAGAGTGGCATGTGGTAAAAAGCAGGAGATTTCTTTGCCCATGTCTAACCTGAAGTCATGATACTTTATTGGGTCCGGAGTCAATGTTGAGGACTCCCAGTGTAACTCGCCGCCAACTGTATACCACTGTGCCGCTCCCTGTGCTGTGTCTGTCCTGGCAATGGTAAATATCCAGGGATGGGACCGGTGATGTCTGGGACTTAGTCCTTAGGGCATGATTTTATGAGTGTGACTCTGTCAGGCTGTTGCTTGACTAATAGGTGAGATAGCTCTCCCAACATTTGGCACTAGTTCTCAGACATTAGAAAGGAGGACTTTGCAGGTTCAACAGCAATGTTTCTGCTGTTGTCTTTTCCAGTGCCTAGGTTGATGCCAGGTGTACCATCCCGTTTCACTTCTTTGTTGAGACTTCATTGAGATTGATAAATGATTTACTAGGCCAGTTCAGAGGGCAGTTGAGAATCAACCAAATTATTGTGGCTCTGGAATCACAGGTATGCCAGACCCGATGAGGATGGTGGCTTTCCTTCACTGGAGGACCCTAGTGAGCCAGGTGGGCTTTTCCAACAATTGTTTCATGGTCATTAGCAGATTCTTAATTCCAGATATTTTTTATTGGACTCAAACTTCACCAATTGCCGAGGTGGGATATGAATCTGGGTCCCTGAAACATTAGCTGAGTTTCTGGATCTGATTACTCTGATTACTCATCTAAGGATATTGCTAAAAGAAAGACTTGTTCTGAAGCATTTCATCTTTCATTCATCAGGACAAGCACTTAAATGTCAAAGTTAAAACAACTGCAATTCATACTGCCAGAGAAAAGAGTGATGATTGATTTGCCAGTCAGCTCTGATTGGCTGAGATGTTGCCACTGAGAGACTAGGAATCATATGTCTTCCCAGGCTCCTGAATAATCAAAAAAGAGTGCAAGATTTGAACGGGTCACTTTTGCTTATAGAGAATATGTCCCCCCACAGGAATGTATTTTGTTTGTAGCAAATGTAAATACACCACTTTATGAACTCAACTGATTACCTTCCATTAGTTGTTACTGTGACTAGTGTGTTTTGTAAGCTCGTTAATTATGGTCTATGCTCCGTGTATTAGAAATGGCCAAGGAACTTGTTATTTGATTCAATCAGCCAGTTCTTGGAAAATAAGGACATCACATTGACAATGAAATTCATTCATGATATTGCTCAAATAGAAGAGACTGATGGCACCATCTTGTTAACAGAAAATACTACTCACATAACTAGTACATGGAAGCAGCGTGAAAATGCTTGCTTAACCTGTTCAATTTTTTTCAGGGCAGCTGACTTATGGATGGCCCCAAGTTTACGGACTTTAGGATATGGGAAATCAGTCAGTAATGCATTGAATAGCCAAGTCTAGACACATGAATAGGATATTCAGCAGTAGACGATTTGAGACAAGATAAGGTCAGACATTGTATGGAGGTGAAGATATGCAATTTTTGTGATGGCATGAATATGTGGTTGAAAGCTCTTTTCACAATCAAACATAAGAATGGTGCAGTCAAGCTGGCTTAATCTCAGACTATTGCTACAGAGAAGGATGAGGTCGGTAGCTGCAAAACTGAATTCAGAGTCCAGACTGAATATAATGGTATCATTTTTCCTGATTTAATTGGAGAAATTTCTGCTCGTCCAGTACTAGTCTTTGAATAAACAGTCTGATAATTTAGCAACAGTGGAGGAGTTGAGAGGTGATGGCGAGATAGAGTTGAGTGTCGTCAGTGTGCACATGAAAAGTAATACTGTTCTCTTCATATATCTACATCATTTGGCATATTTTTGCAGACTCTCCACAATTTGCTTTAATACATATTTTTATATCATCAGCAAATTTAGCTACAATACAATTGGTTCCTTCAGCCGAGTCATTAATATAGATCATAAGTAATTGAAGACCCACGCTGATCCCTGTGTACATTCCACTAACTAGCTATATTTTGTCAAAGTGAAAGTGATTCACTTATCCTGACCATTTGTTTCCTGGTAGTTAACCGATCCTTTATCCACACTATCATATCACTGTCAACACTATGAGCTCTTATCTTCTGCAGCAAGTTTTAAAGTGTTATTGTACAGAACCTCATTTTGAAATCCAAACAAATCAGCTTTACTCACTCTCCTTTATCCACTTTGCTTGTTTCATTCTCAAAGAATTCTAATATTTTTGATAAATATGGCTTTACTTTCACCAGGCCATGTTGACACTGCCTGTTTAAATAATGATTTCCTAAATGTTCTGTTGTTATTTTCTTAATAACAGTTTCTAATATTTTCCAAATGATAGATGTTAGTCCTTGTAGCTTATGGTTGTTTGCTTTCTGTCTCCCTTCTTTCTTGAATAAAGATGTTATATTTGGGCTTTTCCAATCTACTAGAACCTTTCTTCATAATCTAGAATGCTTTAAAAGATTGCCACAAATGCACCCATCACCTGTATACCTAATTTTTCTTTAAAAGACCTTATGATAAGGCTATTTGATCCACTGGGCGTGTTAGCGTTCAGTCCCATAAGACTTCCTTGTATCTTTCCTTTAGTTATCATGCCTGTTTTAATTTCCTCCCTCTCCTTTTGCTGTTTGATTTTCCAACATTCTTCAAATATCTTTGTGCTTTTTACTGTGAAGATGGCCACAAAGTTCTAATTGAAGTTCTCTCCACTTACCTGTTTCCCATTTTAATTCCCCAGTTTCATCCTCGAAGGAAACTTACTTTAGCTACTCTATTTCTTTCTCATTTACTTGCAGGATCAGCTGTTTGGATTGTGTCAATCTTAGTGACAAAGTGATCCATGAGCTCTTGAGAAGACAGAGGAAGCTGGAGAGCTGGGGAGAGAGGTATAAGAAAGGAACCAGGGGCTATAGAGTCAGGAACTCATAAAGCAAGGAAACAGACTCTTTGATCCAACTCATTCACACAGGCCAGATTCTTAAACTAATCGAGTCCCATTTGCCTGCATTTGTCCCATATCCGTCTAAAACCTTCCTATTCAAGTATCCATCCAGATGTCTTTTAAATGTTGTATTTGCACCTACATCCACTGTGTCCTCTGGCAGCTTGTTCCATACATACCAGCATCCTCTGCATAAAAATGTTGCCCCTCAGCTCCTTTCAAATCTTTCCCCTCTCACCATAAACCTACACCCTCTCGTTTTGGACTCCCTTATCCTAGGAAACATACCTTACCTATACATTCTGTCCATGCCCCTCATGATTTTATAAACCTCTGTAAGGATCACCTCCTTATTCTCCGATGCTCCAGAGAAAAAGCTTATTCAGCTTCTCTGTAAAGCCTCACACTATTCTGCCTCTCTCTATTATCTCAAACCCTCTAGTCGTGGCAACATCCTTGTAAATCTTTTCTGCACACTGTCAAGTTTAACAGCGTCCTTCCGATAGCAGGGTGACCAGAATTGTACGCAGTAGTCTAAAAGTGGACTTGCTAATGTCCTGTACTGTCGTAACGTGACCTCCCAACTCCTATACTTAATGCACTGACCAATGAATGCAGGTGTACAAATGCCTTCTTCACATTCCTGATCTACATGCAACTCCACTTTCAAGGAACTATGCACCTGCACCCATAGGTCTCTTTGTTCAGCAACACCCTCCTGTTATAAAGATTGTCCGAAGAAAATTAAGATTTTTTTTCCCAATTAGCTTGTTACTTCCATGTTTGTACAAAACTAGTTGGCTCATTTTGTTTTCAGGCTTTGTGCTGGGGCATTCAGTACCTTCACTGCTACCCACTGTTCCTCCTTGTTTGGTCCTGTCCTTGTTTGCCTTACCAAAGTACAATACCTCACATTTATGTAAATTAAACTGTAGCTGCTTTGCATTCCAGGGTAATCCTGTAATAATGACCCAGTAGTGTCAACAGTGATCCAGCCAGAACTGGTGATGGACACCAAATCCTTAAGTGGGCAAAAATATAGTGTGGTCGGATGTAGGTATGGTTCAATGCCTGACATAATGTGATAGGTTGTCCAATAATGTCACCTCCAACAAGGAAAGACTGTCTCGCACACCTGGGAACTGCATTGTATTCCTGTACAGCAAGAAGGTCAGCAAAGGTCTGCATGTGGCATCTATCTTGGAAAACTCTGCGGTAACGGAGCTGTTTGACCCAAAGCCCATACGAGATTGTCAATAACAAGAAGAACGTCAGCTGAGTTTATGGTGGCTCCATGTGCACCAAGTGTATATGTGACAGAATTAAGTGTGCATTCCTTATCGAGGAACAGTGGATAGCAGTGAAGGTACTGAAGGCCCCAGCACAAAGTCTGAAAACAAAATGAACCAACTAGTTTTGTACAAACATGGAAGTAACAAGCTAATTGGGAAAAAAAAGTCTTAATTTTCTTTGGACAATCTTTCTTTCTGAAATCCAACGACCTCTTTAAGCACGAGCTTGTTTTCCTCTTAAAAGAGACCTGCTTCCTTCTTGCCACACTCAGCAGTCACTGTTGGAACTGACCTTAAACAAGTGTTTATCCTTTGTTTTTGTTTCTGACATCCGCAGGAAATGTTGAAAATCTCGACATCCAACTCTTCCGCTGTCCAGGACTACTGCTGCCAGCAGATTACCACCTCCTTTGCCGATAATGTAGTCTTTGCAAACACACTCCTGCTTTGACAGTGAACAGTACAGTCCCAATACAAGGATTCTGAATGAGGGAGTTTAATGACCTATCCCTCCTTGTATCTCCTTTAATTCACTGTATTGGATAACAGATTTAATCGCTGCTTATTAACATAACAAATCCATCATTTCAATTCATATCTTCACCTAGTTCCAACATCTCCAGAATTTCTCCATGTTAAAAGCAATGTGTGTGAATTAGCAGCTTAGGCCTGGCCAAACTCTGAACAGGAGCTTGTCGTACACATGTAAAATGTGCTCCATTCAGCACAGACTGCATGGTTAAATTCAGCTTTATGTTAATATTTTCCTTATCATTTGTTTCAGACACTCATAAAGTTTGTTTGTGACGGATTTTCACAATTTTTTCTCTGGAGAATGACAGCCACATAAACACAAATAAACGTATAGTTTGGTCAGCCTGCACACTTTAGATCAAATGTCTTGTGAATTTGACCCAGATGATTGATGCAAATATAAAAGAACTTTGGAGGAATTATCCAGAATTGTTTTGTAGCCAAGTCATAAATTTTCTATGGCCTAATTTTCAGACTGCCTGTGCGAAAAACAGTGATTTAAAATAAAAACTGAAAAAACTGCGGCAGTTGATCAGGCACATAAGCAGAGATTGCTGGAAAAAGCCCAGCAGCTCTAGCAGCATCTGTGAAGTTAAAAAAACATCAGAGTTAACGTTTTGGATCTGGTGACCCTTCCTCAGACCTCTTTTGGGTCACTGGACCTGAAACGTTAACTCGGATATTTTCTTCACAGATGCTGCCAGACCTGCTGAGCTTTTCCAGCATCTTCTGTTTTTGTGAATTATTTAAAACAAACTGTTTTAAAGAACCATGCATGGTAACACTATTCATCCCCTCTGGTTTCTAACAATTGAAAATGCATTTTGACTCGGTCTGTGTGGAATTCTTGTATGACAAAAGTAACGGCTATTTTATAGAAGGGCTATTAAAACATGTGCTTCTTGGCATTGACAGCATTCAGTCTCAAATTATACATGTTAAAACACATTCAGAGTCCAGTCCTATAACAAGAAAACCATCAGGCCACCCCACACCCTATGTCTCCAACCTTATCCAATTGCCTGGTTCTGCCCTTTCTCTCTAAAGTGCCCTTCCAATTTATTCTTAAAAGTCTTCTCAAAAATTAGCTTTTATTGATGCTTTCAACCTCTTCTTTTCCGCTCTTTACGTATTTATTTGCCTATGTCTACTTCTGAAGCACTGTGGGCTGTTACTTGGCATGAAGACATTAAAGGTAAATCTTGTGTTACATGCAGGTCACATGTTTTTTTCATATCTGCTACTCTGTCCAGCCAGCATGCATCGCCTCACAGGTTAACTTAAACAGTGATTAAATAGTGCAAACGCAACATGTTTGACAGATGTGCTGCTTTCACCTGCTTGATGTCCCATTCAGAACTCGTTTATCTTAACTCAAATGATGCATTCAGGAACACATCAGTTCCACAGCTGTTGAATCCACTAAATGTCAAACAGACTGCAGTTCACACGGATTGTTCAAGAGTGCTTCTGCCACATGCATGATTCTATTTTCTTTACTTTTTAGAAGTCACTTGTTTACAGCTTTCTCAAGGCTGTGGTTAAATTTTAGACAAAAAGTACAGTGGGGATGTAAAATGCATCATTCTGTCACCTGCACTGAAGCAAAACTCAAACAAGACTTCATGAGAATCCAATGTTACACTTAAAATAAAGAAAAGACATCAAAAATAAATGGACACACCAAAAGTAAAATACTGCCGATGCTGGGAATCCTAGCAAGAATGGCAAATTTCAAAGTACTCTGTCAGGTCCAACATCATAATGTAAGGATAGAAACTGAATGAACAGGCTGAAATTTACATAGGCAGCAGAAATCGCACTGTCACCTGACACAATCAGGACAGCGTCTTTGCTGACTAATTCGGTGATGCTGTGATCCTTGTGGCCTGCCCCGTAAAACCCGCTGGCCCAACTGAAAAGCCAGCAGCCCGGTAGCTCCAGTAGTGCCATGGTTAGCACTGATCGGATGAAGGGTCTAGGCCCGAAACGTCAGCTTTTGTGCTCCTAAGATGCTGCTCGGCCTGCTGTGTCCATCCGGCCCCACACTTTGTTAATCGCTGATCGAAGACTGTTGGGGCTGGCTGTGCCTGGAGAATGAGAGTGCACTGGCAGCTGCAAGCGCTCAGACGTGGTTATGTGGGTACTCGAGGTGCCAGGTCCAGTTGGGTGGGCCCTGGCAAGGGCTAACATGGTGCCACTGCGCCAGCAGCGGCTGTTATTGGGGCCCCCCTGTCAGCTAAAGAGTGGCAAAGAAAAAAGAGCCCTGCCACACTTGCTAACCAGGGGTGCCTGAGAGGGTTTGCCTGGCCAATTTCCCAAAGGACCATCAAGTCCCAGCAGCTGCAAAGCACTAGATGGAGCAGAAGAAGGCCTTTATTTGGCAACTTAAGAGGCTCAATTTGGCTGTAAACAGGCAGCTCATCTCCCACCTCTCCTGCCAATGGCTCTCTAGCAGGGAGAAGAGAGGCCACTCATGCCATTTTGCCATCCTTTCCTCTTCCTGTGGCCAAAGTAACATTCAGCACAAAGTTTCAAGCCGACAACCTCATGATGATAAACCCAGTGAGCTGAAACAATGCGGTGGATGATACAGGGTGCTGGCTGTCCCAATCACTCTAACGGTCCAGTGTTAATGCCAGAGCCAAGCACCATCCTGTTGCAAAGAAAGACAAGGAGGATTTGAAGCTGGTGGTAGCCAGGGATCGGGGAAATCTCTGAGCCCTGTCAATTAGACATCAACCTCTCTCCCTCCAATTAAAGCTGTGTGGTGTAGGTCTCTCCCACCCCTTGGTTAATTCCAGTCACTCCAGAGGGAAGTCTTTGAACAAATACCATTGGCCACTTTAAGGTACCAGTTGCACGAAAGGCCACCCACAGCCCACACATCTTAGTAACATTGAAGCAGGCCAGAACAGGAGGCAAGAAGGCTGCGGGCAAGTACGGCATTTTAATGGAGGGAAACAAAACAAAAGGCTCAAATCTTGCATTTATATTGTACAGAGGCTGCCAAGAGTCAACCACTTTGCTGGAATTCTGGAGTCTGTGTAGATTGGACCAGGATAAGGATAGCAGATTGCCTTCCCTAAAGAAATTAGTGAACAAAATGGGTATTTACAACAATCAGTATTGTCACCGTTAGGCCCACTCACTACGGTAGATTTTTTTTCATTGAATTTAAATTTCACCGTGATGGGTTTGAACCCACATCCCCATAACATTGGCCTAAGGCTCTGGACTTCTTCCACGACACCACTGCAACCGTAAACTAATATGACAATCCATCCCAATGTAAAGAAACAACATGCATATTAACATATAAAATATGACAATCCATCCCAATGTAAAGAAACAACATGCATATTAACATATAAAATGCTAGATGTGCATAATTTCACAGAATACGATACAAATAAATCAACATCTGCATTCCCTGAAAGCATAATAATACTCGTTCCTGTCACAAAAACAGAGATGGTCCATCTTTCAGTGTAATTTACATGTAGATTTTTTTTAACTCCACCATATGTTTATCAAAAATATCATCATTTGACAAGAAATAATGAAAACAGCAGTATTTTTTCTTCATTTCTACATTTAAATTACTCTGTGTGGTTCTTTTCATTTTCTGTTTCAGGGGCTTCTTGCATTTCCATTAGCTCAGCTCTGTTCTCTGGCTCTGTCACCTCTGAACTTTGGCACTGACTGCCAAATCTTCTTAATGTTTTGATTTGATTGATATTTCATTGATTCAAATTAATTCCCAACCCCTCATTCTAAACAAACTAAACATGGTCGACCCTTGTTAGATTTCTCTTTCAAACATATAATCTGCATGACAATGATGGCACCCATCAAAGTTATGTGAATGCACTTTGCCTCTTTACAATACCTACAATCGTATACTTTTCCTTATCGCCTCGTTGCTTTACACCATTACCTTCTGACTTACCATAGACATTCTAAGTCTCATGCCATACATATCATGACTCATCACTATCTTCTCCTGCTTTCCTCTCATTTTGCGAGTGACAACAGGCTTAAGCAAACTAAATCTTGCTCTAGTACTTTGTTTCTTAAACACTCATAAAATGAACAATCCATTGTAGACTGAGGGATTATTCTGGAAGAAATCTGAGCTTTAACTACCTGTGCTGAAGAAGAAAGACATAGTTTGTCACTTCTTCTCAAGACTTTGTCATAATCTCTCGACTTCTTTCAGAAGCATCGTTTAATGCTGTGTGATAAGCTAGTATTAGAGTAAACTTCATTCCATTCTTACTCAGAAATATTTTAAACTCTTCAGACTTCTCATCCTCTATAGGTTTGCAAAACATATGCCTGTTTAGCCTGCAATGTCTACATCATGAGCAAATAACTAAAAAATCTATAGATTACTATCAGACACCAACAGCTCTCCTATTCCATAAATTGCAGACCAGCCTCTCAAAGTCTCAATGGATTTGACACCTGTGGTATTGGACATGACTCAATATTTACATAGCCATAACTATCTGCTAAAACAAAATGATCTTTCTCTTCCACTTCCAAGGAAATCAACATATACTCACTTCCATAGTTTTCTAATATTTGACAATGGTGTGACGGGAATATTGGCTTGATCATTTTTCAGTCTGAGACTGTCCACAAATTTTCACCAATTCTTCAATTTCGATGTTAGTAATACTTTCTTGTTACTGCTTTCATGCAGTCTACCCTCAACTCATGAAGCTCCTTGAATAGTTTTTTCACTAAAACTTGGTGGAATACTGACTTTTAAATGACTTTGGAGGCAGACCTAACCTACCCTTGAATTGTTTCTACATGTGAAATACACCTGCAATTTTTCACATCACGTCCTTCAGGCCAGTCATTCATGACAGAATGGTCACTTTCTCTAGACCACATGCTGGAGAGTTTCTTATTTATCTGGCAGACACTGGCTCGTCACTTGCGTATGTAAACCAACTCACGGTTAATTCAGTGCCTGGAAATTAATCATTCTTCACAGGAAATTTCTAAAGAATGTTTGTATCTGCATTATGTGCTTATCTACAAGATTTAATATCATATAGATGGGCCATCAAAATCAATGTTCACGTTTCAAGCTGTGCTGCCAGGATAGACCTTCCTTTCTTGAAACAAATACAATCATAACAGTTGTAAGTTAGTAAAGTAAACTACATGCTGTACAAGTATTTGGGGGCTTACTTTAATCATTTATTGATTGCCAAAATCTCTTTCTTAGCCAGTGAGAAATTCTGCTCTGAATTTGTTGAAGTCTAAAAAGGAATTGCTCCAGGTTTCTCCAAACCATCTTCCATTGTGGGGGATGACATCATTCCTAATCCCTGTTTGAGATATTGTTCAATAAAATCAAGTTTTCTTTGGGATCACTGTGGGCCAAAACTGTCACTGTCCACTACTTCTTTTCCTTCTTCAACTGTTTTCTGACTCTCCACAAACAACTCCCAATCTATTTCATCTTTCAGCAGTTGATACAGTGGAACAAACGGATTACCAAAGTTAGTGATGAACTTAGAATAATATACAATAATACTAATGAATAGTCTACGTTCTTCTTTGATCTCTTCACTTTCAAAATCCCCTTGATCTTCTCCGAAATTAGATGGAGAACACCATCATCTACTTGGTGACTTAGTTGTGTTAAAGTGAACAGTAGGAAGCAACAGTTTTATTTTTAGCTTTGATTCCTCACACTGGAAGTTGATGGCTTAATTTTGCAAACTTACTATATGCTTGTGCTCTGTTTTTGCTAATTAGAATATCACCTCAGAAGCAGTGAGCCTCCTTTATCCTACTTATCACAATGTTCTGGAACACTGTGGGAGCAGTAAACATCCCAAATAGTAAAATTTCATACAGACACAACCCTTTCTGTGTATGATGAGGAAAAAATTATTTGCTCATGTTAGTTAATTCTATTTATAAATATGCATTCGACATGTGTATCTTACTGATTATATTTCTATTGGCTAGATTAGAAAACAAATCTTCACTGGTAAGCACCTTACTTACTCTTGACTTACAACCTTCATAAATCTGAACAGATCCACCTGCTTTTTGAATTCCACAATGCATTGGGCCTATTCTCTACTGTTCATAATCCCAGTTGCCCCTGCACTTTATTCGCTGGGCCCAAAACATCTGCTCACCATGTAAGCTTGATGCTATGATAGGGAGCACCAAAGCAGCCCTGCATGATAGTGGCTACCTGGTTCAAACTTTTGAAAAGACCTTAGTCCATCGCATTTGGGCCTGATTTGTACCCATTCTGCCTCAGATTAACCTGGAAGGGGAGGACGTCTCAAAGGTTGAGTAACAGGCAAAAACTGTCTCAAGTTGCTCCTTTTCAGTACACAATTGATTTTCTCAACTAACTGTCAAACAAAAAAGACATTTTATGGATCATACAATCAAGTAATATGATATATGAGCTTCAGTGTTATTGTGGTGCCAGGCACACAGGCTGTATGTCCCAATGACTGGTGGAACATATCAAAAAATATTAGCCATCATATATTTGTCATATATATTAGCATACCAATGATAGTCAACCAGCCCATGCTAGAGACCTCAGAACTCTATATCCAACAAAAGCTGTGACTCTGTAATTGAACAAAATTTATTAAACAGTCCATACTGTGCTAAGGGGACAGTAAGGACTGCAGAAGCTGGAAGCTAGAGTCAATAAATGTGGAGCTGGAAAAGCATAGCGGGTAAGACAGCATCCGAGGAGCAGGAAAGTCAATGTTTTGGGCCAAAGCCCTTCATCCTGATGAAGGGCTAAAACACTGACTTCCCTGCTCCTCAGATGCTGTCTGACCTGCTGTGCTTTTCCAGCTCCACATTTATTGACCCCAGACTGAGCTAAGTTTCACAGTGGACACTGTTTAAGATTATCTGTTGGACCTTAGGAGTTTAATGCATTTGTGCATGACGGAAGCTAAACATACTAACACACAAGACCCTGTTTTATGTAGCAAAAAAAAATCATATAGGCCTTGCATCTTTTTCATTGGAATAAAGGTCATGAAAATGGCCAACCCGTGCTTCATTCCCAATGACGCACTGACCAATCAGAATTTACATGCCTGGAGTGAGGACTAAGGTTGAAAGTAACTGTTTTGTTGCATTGCCATGCCAACAATGATCCACCAATCTGCAGCTTCATCTCATATGCTCTAAACTGGTGTCTCGATGAGTCCAAACCAAAAAGTTTTGACACCTTGTCTCTTTTTAGTAATGTTTAATTTCTGTACTGCGCATCAATTATTTATAAGAGACACAGATGCTGTTGTAACAAGGTTAAAAGTAAGTTGTGAATCTCCAACTTTCCTTTTCATTGCGGATGCCCTCAAAAATATTTTCAGTCCTATTACTCCCAATCTATATATGCAGTCTTTCTCCCTCTTTGACTGAGTGCAGCTCTTGATCTTCCTGCTTGATACCATCTAAATTTATCAGTAGTTCACTGGAAGATTTCCAGGCTGCTGAACTAGCTTTAGATCTACCATGACATTGACTGATGCACGGTGCTGACCTGGAGCTTTACCGTTTCCTCTGCCCTTGCATGCTGTTTGACTATAATCAACATTCCCAGACATAGCTTCTTCACTGGAATTGAGGATATTTAAATGGCTGGTGGTGACTGCAGCAATGGTAGAATCTAAATTTCTGATTTTGAGACTGCTAACGTTGTGACTGTTGTCTAGATTTCTAGCAAAAGAGCTCCCGCACAATTTACTATTAAATTTTTCTACTATTTCCATGGCTGTGACCACATCACAGGCCTCCTCGCATATCAGTTTATTGCCTTTGCTCCAAAATTGGATTTTATTGTTCTTTCGCCCTGTCTGAACCTGTCTCTTTGATCGATTTCTAAGCTTGCACCACTAACACAGCAATTAGAGAATTTCGTTACTTTAGGAATATAATCTGTACAGTAAAGGGTTAAGTGAACCTTTTACTCTAAGAATACTGATTGTCATGGGTGAAAGGAGCTATATCACAGTGATATCAGGTCACACAGAACTGAGGCCTGGCGCTGCAAAGTTCCAGAAGGAAGTTCTCTCTGACCAAACTTTGTAAACAGTTATATTTAATAAAACTTGTTACTGTTCACTTACAAGAAAATAAACTTCTTCTTAATACATAGTAGAAGCAGCGACCAAATCCACAGAACAACAGACAAGCAGTCAGGCGCGCATAAAGTAAATCATAGTGACTCCACAATGTCACAGGTGAAGAATACCTGGTCAGAAATGCAACCCTCAGAGCAGGGAGAAACCTGAGAGAATCTCAGCAGCAACATGAAGTGAGGAGCAATGGAGATCAAGGCACCAAGCTATGTCCACAGTAAGCCTATGTAAAAGAGGAAAAAACATGGCAAAGCTCCCACAGCAGAGAATGGAATAAAACAAACTTAAAAAAAAGCCACAATACCTTTAAAAAATTCCTCCTGATCAGAAAGCTGTACCGAAAGGCATAACCACAGAAGTGTAGAGATGTATAAATGGGCATTGGAGAGGGAAAGCTGCACAAAAGCAAAAAAACTTGTTGGAGAGCAAAGAAGCATTTTGGTTCCTATTGTCACAGTGCAAATACACTTTGTCTCTACTAAACTTTCTCAGGAATGCACAGGACTTCAAATTGGTAGTGTAATGCACACAATGGCACTCACAGTTTACCAGGTGTCATTGGTTCAGGACCAAGTAACTACAGGTGCTGGAATCTGTACTGAAAACAATAAATGCTGGAGATCACAGCAGGTCAGACAGCATTCACGAAGTGAGAACAAGCAAATGTTGTGAGAGTGGAAGTGAAGTGTGGAGGCGACAGCATTTATGCTTTTGTGGGGTGTGAGGTTAGTGGTCTGTCGAGTGCTGGGGGAGAAAAGATGTCGATAGTTCAGAATAAGTAATCGGAATGTGCGAATGGTAGAACAATAATGCAAGTTCCTTTCCTCCAGATGCTGCCTGGCTTGCTGTGTTCTTCCAGCCTCCTTGTCTATCTTAGATTCCAGCATTTGCAGCTGTTCTGTCTCTTTAAAGAACAGACAGCCCCAGTGAGGGGAGGGCAGAGAGGACACGGTAACAGGGAATGTAACAAGTAAAGCTAGAAGAAAGGGAAGGAATGGGAGTGGGTTCACAATTTGATGGTGTTGAACTCGATATTAAGCCCAGAAGGTTGTAAAGTGCCGAGTACGAAGATGAGATGTTGTTCCTCCACTTTGTGCTGTGATTCACTACAGCACTGCAGCATTCTGAGAATAGATAAGTGAGGTATGAGAGTAGGATGCTGCATTGAAGTGACTGGCTAAAGGAGGGTCGGGGTCATGCTTGCACATGGACTGGAGCTGTTTTGCAAAGCGGTCACCAAGTCTGCGTTTGGTTTCTCCAATGTAGACTGGGCCACATTGGGTGCAGCCAACACAATAAAGAAGATTGGAGGAGGTACAGGTGAAATGCTGCTTCACCTGGAAAGACTGGCGAGATACTTGGATGGTGAGCAGGGAGGAGGCGAAGGGGCAGGTGTTGCACCTTCTGCAGTTACATGGGAAGGTGCTTTGGCAAGGGGTGGTGGTGTTAGTGGTCGATGAATGGGCTAGAGTGCCCCAAAGGGAACGATCCCTGTGAAATGCGGATGGGAGAAGTGAGCGGGAGATGTGTCTGGTGGCAACATTCTGCTGGAGTTGTCTGAAATGGTGGAGAATGATCCTTTGAACGCAAAGGCTGGTGAGATGAAAAGTGAGGACAAGGGGAACTCGATCACGCTGTTGTGAGTGATAGGAACGGACAAGAGTGGAAGCACGGGTGATAGTCGGATGCGGTTGAGGACCTTGTCAACCACAGTGGGCAGGAAACCATGGTTACAGAAGAAGGACGCCATATCAGCAGCACCATTTTGGAAGGTGGCATCATCTGAACAGTTGTGATGTAGGCGAAGGGATTGGGAGAATGGGATGGAATCCTTGCAGGATGTGGGATGTGCTGGGCTGTAGTGAAGGTAGCAGTGGGAGTCACTGGATTTGTAATGGATGGCAGTGGACAGTTTATTCCCTGAAATGGAGAGAGAGAGGTCAAAGAAAGGAAGGAAAATGTTGGAAGTGGATGATGTGAAATTTACAGAGGGGTGGAAATTGCAGACAAAATAAAAAAAAGTTTTCAAGGTCCTGGTGAGAGCATGAAGCAGCCCCAACCCAGTTATCAGTGTACTGAGAAAAGAATTGTGGGATGGGGCCAGTATAGGACCTGAACAAGGATCATTCCACATACCCCATAAAGAAGCAGGAATAACTGGGACACAGATAACACGGTGTAGAGCTGGATGAACACTGGGGCCCGTGCGGGCGCCCATAGCCACTCCTTTCACTTGGCAGAAGTGAGATGAATTAAAAGAGAAATTGTTCGGTGAGAGAATTGGTTCAGCCAGGCGGAGGGGAGTGATGGTGGATGGCAAGTGATCAGGCCTCTGGTCGCGGAAGAAGACGAGAGCTTGCAGACCATCCTGGTGGGGAGTGGAGGTATAGAGGGATTGAACATCCAAGATGAACAGGAGGCCGCTAGGGACAGGTAACTGGAAATTGTCAGTATGATGGAGGACTTCAGGGGAGTTGCAGATGTAGGTGGGCAAGGTCTGGAGACAGGATGGAGTCAAGGTAGGAAGAAATGTGCTCGGTGGGGCAGGGAAAGGCTGATACAATGGGCCTACCGGGACAATCTGGTTTGCGGACTTTTTCGGAAGGAGGTACAAGCAGACTGTCTGGGATTGGGAGACTACAAAGTTAGAGGCAGTGGGGTATGGGCTGGGGGGAGATTTCTGGAGGCGATAAGGTCGGTAACAGTCTTGGCAACACTGGCTTGACGCTCAGATGCGGGATCATTATGGTCCAGGGGGCAGTAGGAAGGAGTGTCTGAGAGTTGGGCGTTATGGACCAGGCCAAACTGCCTCAAGATATTTTAAGAAGGTCACGCAGATCCTAAGTTTTTCTTATTTTAAAGGTAGATGTGAAGTGGTTGTCCCAGGTGTGATGCAACTGGTCAAACCACTCTGCTTTAGGCAAAACAGGATTTATGTCAACACTGCCACTGAAGCACAAACAAAAGAAAGTGTAAAAAGTAACAACTCTTCGAAAACTTAACCGACCCAATACACCTCCCTGTTTTCTGCATATAAACTGACGTTTTCCCAGCCACCATCAGTTCTGAGGAAGGGTCACCGGACCCGAAACGTTAACTCTGTTTTCTCCTTCACAGATGCTGCAAGACCTGCTGAGCTTTACCAGTCACTTTGTTTTTGTTTCCAACACAGCAATGTAACTAATTAACTGTTCCAATATATTAACATCACATAAACACACCTCTTTGCAAAAAAAATATAAATTCAAGCATAGATTCTTACAGGCAGGAGAGAACAACATCGGTACAGATTTCAGAGAAAATCAGTTAGAAATGCTTTACTGAATCTTGCCGCCCTTCAGTCCCTCAAAACATCTTGTGACTGCTGCAGCTAAAAAAAACCTAGAAAGCCCTGAACTGGGAGAACTGACCCTCCCCTTGCATTGTTAAAACTCTTTGAGCTTGCTAGCTCCCTAGACTCTGCGGCACCTCTGCCTTTACAACCTCTCATCAAAAAAACGCAGGACAAAATAACCATTTTTACAGCGACGGCATCGTCACCTGGCATTGAACCTCTGCAAGGTAAAAGAAAAGTGCACCAGACTACAATTGCACCACCTTTGATGGAGTGGGGTTTGATAACAAAGTTAGGGTTGGCCCTGAGAGAGCAAAGTGCAACAATTTCAGAAGGGTCCAGAGATAATGTACACTGCAGATGCTGGAGAATCCAAGATAACAAAGTGTGGAGCTGGATGAACACAGCAGGCCCAGCAGCATCTCAGGAGCACAAAAGCTGACGTTTCGGGCCCAGACCCTCCATCAGAAACGGAGGATATTAGATTAGATTAGATTCCCTACAGTGTGGAAACAGGGCCTTCAGCCCACCAAGTCTGCACTGCCCCTTGAAGCATCCCACCCTGACCCATCCCCCTATAACACATACACCCCTGAACACTACGGGCAATTTAGCACGGCCGATCCACCTAGCCTGTACATCTTTGGACGAGAGGGTTCTGAAATAAATAGGGAGAGAGGGGGAGGTGGAATGAAGATGGATAGAGGAGAAGATAGGTGAGAGGAAAGTGCCGGGTGTGGTGGGGTTAGAGGGGAGTGTGGAGCGGACAAGGGAGTCGTGGAGGATGATGCGTTGTATCCTGAGGTTGGTAGGGTGATATGTGAGGACTAGGGGGATTCTCTTGGGGCGGTTATTGCGAGGGTGGAGTGTGAGCGATGAGGTGCGGGAAATGTGGGAGACACAGTCGAGGGCGTTCTTGACCACTGCGGGGGGGTAGTTGCGGCCCTTGAAGAACGAGGTCATCTGGGATGTGCGGGAGTGGAATGCCTCATCCTGGGAGCAGATGCGGCGGAGGTGAAGGAATTGGGAATAGGGGATATAATTTTTGCAGGAAGGTGGGTGGGAGGAGGTGTATTCCATGTAGCTGCGGGAGTCGGTGGGCTTGAAATGGACATCGGTTTGTCCATCACCACTTCCCCCCGCAGTGGTCGAGAACGCCCTTGTAGGGTATAGGTCAGTCCAGGGAAGACAGACAGGTCAAGGAGGTGGGATGAGGTTAGTAGGTAGGAGATGGAGGTGCGGCTTGGGGTGGGAGGAAGGGATGGGTGAGAGGAAGAACAGATTAGGGAGGCAGAGACAGGTTGGACTGATTTTGGGATGCAGTGGGTGGAGGGGAAGAGCTGGGCTGGTTGTGTGGTGCAGTGGGGGGAGGGGACGAACTGGGCTGGTTTTGGGATGCGGTGGGGGAAGGGGAGATTTCGAAGCTGGTGAAGTCCACATTGATACCTTCTATCTCATTCTATCTCCTTCCCAAAATCCACAAACCTGTCTGCCCTGGTCGACCCATCGTCTCAGCCTGCTCCTGCCCCACCGAACTCATCTCCACCTATCTGGACTCCATTTTCTCCCCTTTGGTCCAGGAACTCCCTACTTACGTCCGTGACACTACCCACGCCCTCCACCTCCTCCAGGACTTCCAATTCCCTAGCCCCCAACACCTCATTTTCACCATGGACATCCAGTCCCTTTCCACCTGTATTCCGCATGCAGATGGCCTCAAGGCCCTCCGCTTCTTCCTGTCCCGCAGGCCCAACCAGTCCCACTCCACCGACACCCTCATCCGCCTAGCCGAAATCGTCCTCACCCTCAACAACTTCTCTTTCGATTCCTCCCACTTCCTACAGACTAAGGGGGTGGCCATGGGCACCCTCATGGGCCCCAGCTATGCCTGCCTCTTCGTACGTTACGTGGAACAGTCCCTCTTCCACACCTACACAGGCCCCAAACCCCACCTCTTCCTCCGTTACATTGATGACTGTATTGGCGCCGCCTCTTGCTCCCCAGAGGAGCTCAAACAGTTCATCCACTTCACCAACACCTTCCAACCCAACCTTCAGTTCACCTGGGCCATCTCCAGCACATCCCTCACCTTCCTGGAGCTCTCAGTCTTCATCTCAGGCAACCAGCTTGTAACTGATGTCCATTTCAAGCCCACCGACTCCCACAGCTACCTAGAATACACCTCCTCCCACCCACCCTCCTGCAAAAATTCCATCCCCTATTCCCAATTCCTCTGCCTCCGCCGCATCTGCTCCCACGATGAGGCATTCCACTCCCGCACATCCCAGATGTCCAAGTTCTTCAAGGACCGCAACTTTCCCCCAACAGTGGTCGAGAACGCCCTTGACCACGTCTCCCGCATTTCCCGCAACACATCCCTCACACTCTGCCCCCGCCACAACCGCCCAAGGAGGATCCCCCTCGTTGTCACACACCACCCCACCAACCTCTGGATACAACGCATCATCCTCCGACACTTCCGCCATCTACAATCCAACCCCACCACCCAAGACATTTTTCCATCCCCACCCCTGTCTGCTTTCCAGAGAGACCACTCTCTCCGTGACTCCTTTGTTCGCTCCACACTGCCCTCCAACCGCACCACACCCGGCACTTTCCCCTGCAACTGCAGGAAATGCTACACTTGCCCCCACACCTCCTCTCTCACCCCTATCCCAGGCCCCAACATGACTTTCTACATTAAGCAGAGGTTCACCTGCACATCTGCCAATGTGGTATACTGCATCCACTGTACCCGGTGTGGCTTCCTCTACATTGGGGAAACCAAGCGGAGGCTTGGGGACCGCTTTGCAGAACACCTCCGCTCCGTTCGCAATAAACAACTGCACCTCCCAGTCGCAAACCATTTCCACTCCCCCTCCCATTCTTTAGATGACATGTCCATCATGGGCCTCCTGCAGAGCCACAATGATGCCACCCGAAGGTTGCAGGAACAGCAACTCATATTCCGCTTGGGAACCCTACAGCCCAATGGTATCAATGTGGACTTCACCAGCTTCAAAATCTCCCCTTCCCCCACCGCATCCTAAAACCAGCCCAGTTCATCCCCTCCCCCCACTGCACCACACAACCAGCCCAGCTCTTCCCCTCCACCCACTGCATCCCAAAACCAGTCCAACCTGTCTCTGCCTCCCTAACCGGTTCTTCCTCACCCATCCCTTCCTCCCACCCCAAGCCACACCTCCATCTCCTACCTACTAACCTCGTCTCACCTCCTTGACCTGTCTGTCTTCCCTGAACTGACCTATCCCCTCCCTACCTCCCCACCTATACTCTCCTCTCCACCTATCTTCTTTTTTCTCATCTTTGGTCCGCCTTCCCCTCTCTCCCTATTTATTCCAGAACCCTCACCCCATCCCCCTCTCTGATGAAGGGTCTAGGCCCGAAACATCAGCTTTTGTGCTCCTGAGATGCTGCTGGGCCTGCTGTATTCATCCAGCCTCACATTTCATTATCTTGGATTCTCCAGCATCTGCAGTTCCCATTATTACTGTATCCACTGTACCTGGTGTGGCTTCCTCTACATTGGGGAAACCAAGCGGACACTGGGGGATCGCTTTGCAGAACACCTCCGCTCGATTTGCAGTGAACAACTACACGTCCCAGTCGCTAACCATTTCAACTCCCCCCTCCCATTCCTTAGACGGCATATCCATCCTGGGCCTCCTGCAGTGCCATAATTATACCACCCGTAGGTTGCAGGAACAGCATCTCATATTCCGCTTGGGAACCCTGCAGTCCAATGGTAACAATGTGGATTTGACAAGTTTCAAAATCTCCCCTCCCCCCAACTGCATCCCAAAACCAGCCCAGCTCATCCCAGACTGCCTAACCTGTTCTTCCTCTCACCTATCCCCTCCTCCCACCTCAGGTCGCACCTCCATTTCCTACCTACTAACCTCATACTGCCCCCTTGACCTGTCCGTCCTCCCCGCACTGACATATCCCCTCCCTGCCTCCTCACCCATACTCTCCTCTCACCTATCTTCTCCTCTATCCATCTTCTGTCCGCCTCCCCCTCTCTCCCTATTTATTTCAGAACCCTCTCCCCATCCCCCTTTTCTGATGAAGGGTCTAGGCCCGAAACATCAGCTTTTGTGCTGCTGAGATGCTGCTTGGCCTGCTGTGTTCATCCAGCTCCACACTTTGTTATCTCAGAACGGGACAGGTTTGATTGGGTGAGACGAGCAGAAAAATTGAGACTGCCTCAGTGCAAAGGCAGACTAAGATAAGACTAAGATCGCAACACTTTACTGTACATGATCGATGGCATTGCTGATGCTATTTTTAGCAGACAAAACATAGAAGAAGAAACTGTAACATGCAACGATGTAAAGAAGCCCTTGATTCCTACAAATGTTTAAAGCAAAATCCCACTGCAGATGTTTATAATCAATCTGTTCGGACATGTCACGATATACCTCCGGAACATGTGGGCCTTGAACCCAAGCTTCTTGACCCAGATGTAGGGATGTTATCATTGCACCAACAGAGTGGAAGTCACATGCCTAGCAATTGGAATTTAAAACATGAATGGATTACTAAGGAAGGCAAGTAACAAGGTAACACAAATGACACGATGCTCATTCAGAGAGTCAAGAAAGGCATTTTTTAAATAAATTGAAAGAATATTGAGGTGATCAGTTTTGAAAAGTAGGTGAAAATTGACTGGCAATTGCTTATTCAGTGCAACCAAGAGCCAGGGAAACTAGTGACTCCTTTATAAATAATTTATACTGCCACCGCAGAGCACTGCCAATATTTAAAATTAGAAGATCTCAAACGGGACCATATTGTAGAGGGTGTGCAGGATTAAATCCTATCAGATTTTTTTTACAGTCTAACAAGGACCTTGGACTAACGTAAGTAGTGCAATTCACCAAGCGGACGGAGTTCTGCCAGACAAATCCAAAGTTCTTTTATCTGAGGGTTCAGACACGTTTCTGTGGGTTAGCCCACTCACTTCCTCCACTTGGTCCACATGTAGGGAAGACAGCAGCCACAAGGGGAAGAGGACACCACATCTGCATTGTTTCTTGTCTTGTGTTGTAGTAGCAAAGCTTCACATTGGTGCCAAATCTGCTCAGCTCTTCAGTGCTGAATGCTATGTAAGATACTAAACAGGTAATTTTCAGGTGGTTTACAAAAGCAATAATAGGAGATTTCTACATACAGCAAGAACGTTTCAAAACACACTACCCAAGTCTGCTACTGTCCAGGAGGAAGATGCTCCAAGGAGAACTGCTGTTCAACAAGTAGCTAATATGAACATATACAGTGTAAATTGGAAGATAACAATATTTAATGTTCAAAAATGGTTGATCTATAAAAAAGCCAACAAAAGCTTACAACTCAACACCATCACTAATCAATGGAAGTGCTCAAGCCATCTCTCAGCAAAGAGGACAAAACTTAGAAATGAAGAACATCTCAAAGCAGCTTAATGGCAAACATAGCAAGAAGCTTGAACAAGTCAAAATTCATAAAGTATTATTGCAGTCTAACTATTTCAAAAAGATCTAACTGGCAGTTACAGTGCATTTACTCAGGTAATGCAACCACACCCTGGAGACTGAAAATGAAAACCTAGAATAGATTTCAAATGTCTTCTACAGAAATGATCAATGTTTCCCAGTGATTGAAATAACAATTAGACATAGTACTTATCATGCGGAAGCAAGTCCTTATTAATGATGGTGATTATTGGTAGAATGGAAATGACCTAGAGTGACATATGTAGTTAAGTAAACCAAACTGGCATCCAACCTGCAAAAAACAATGCTGTGCAGAAACTTCTTTTGTATCCTGGTTCAGAAGTCTATTTCAGAGACGCTGCTATTCCACTCCACAGTGGCACCCTCCCTCCTAGGCAGTGAGAAATGAAGACATGCATCCTGCATGTCCTCCCAGATCTTTGAGAATGCTCCTGGAGATTAATACTTCAAACCAAATGGAGTTGTGAAAATTGTGAGAATGCTAGAGAAGGAGTTGTGAGTAGAGTTAAATGTTCATGGTTAAATGCTAATGATTAAAAAAAGCTACGATAAAAGATTTTGAAGGGAGATGTAAAGTAACGGGCTATTTATACTTTTACTTTGAAAAAGCTACTGAGCATGTGCATGAGGAATATGTGTGTGCATATGTGCATATGCATATGTTGTGGTATCAACAGATCACACAGGACTGAAGCCTGTAACATTCAAGAAATATGTAAGTTCTCACCGTGACTTCTAAATAGTAATGTTTTATAAAGCTCAGTACTGTTCATTTACTAGACTTTAAACTTTGTCTTATTGCATAACCTGCAATAGTTTCACTTGGCAGCTGCTTCCTTTCAGGAAATACAATTCTCAGTGCAATTTCATTTTTGGTCATGCCATTGTATGAATCCAGAATCTAATTAATTTCAGAATAGTCCATAGTCCTGGGCCTCAAGGGTAACAATTGTTAGACACCACCTCAAAAACATCTGGCCCCGTCTTGATGAGGAAAGCATTTACTTTATCCTCATCACCCATCCACTTCCAGCCACATGTTTAACCTTCTTTCATAATTGCACCAATCCCTTTTATTTCGGGTAGAATTACCCCACGGTACCCAAGTATGCCTCCAGGGTTTTTTTTTCAATTATTCACTGTGTACTTCATTGACTCATTGTGTACCTTAATATGATAGACACATGGAACAATTTTTCAAATTGCTCATGTTATAACAATTCTGAGTTATAAAAATGCATCACACCATGCATACACAACTGTAAGCAGCCATTATTGAATGATTTTTCTCAACATGTCCCAAACAAGATGATAGCAGAGGATAACATAACAAAATGCTCAGATTTTGCAATACATTAAGGCTGTCACATTTTTAATTTTTTTATACAGAAATTTACGCTGAGTTACCTCTTTCATTCCTCATCTTCCTCACTACATTCAGTGTTTTTTTGCACAAAATTTACCTAGGTTATCTCCACGGACATTTTCTTGTCCTAGGATCTTAGTAGATTTTGAGTTTCACTCGAATGTTTAATTCAAGGCTACAGGAAAATATCCCACAAGAAACTTTTCAGGTTGCAAGTAAAGAGCTTGTGAGACTATCTTTATGTGATACTGAATTTATTAGCATCTATTTTGAAAACCTCAGCTAAGGATTCTAGATCTAATTTCAAAGACAGCATGACAGCCCCATTATTTCACTCAATTTCCTCTGCAACCCTTTAAGATGCTGCGCTTTTTCAATCACAACAAAGAATAAGCCAGTGTTTGAACAGCATGCACAGGTGATTAATGGACTGAGAAAAATGTTTTTGTCTGCTGTGCTGTCCTCCTATCTCTAACCTACAACATTTCTAATTTCAGAGGTGAAGTCCACATCAGAGCTGGTAATTCATCATCTTGTGATGACAGATTAAATTCTTTTCCATTGAAAGTAACTGTTGTGCTTCTGTTAAAAGCCTAACTTAAATATTATTTTGGATCATTTAAACAGATTTAAAACCTGCGAGGAGAGAAGAATCACATTTGATAGTAACATTCGAAGATGAATATTCAGAGCAACAAATACGACAAAAAAGCTTCTCTCCTGCCATTGTGTATTGTGAAATTACAGTTCTCCAAAACGCAGTGGAAGATTTAGGTCACATGCAAATATCGAGGTGATGTGGCATGCATCACTATTAATAGTATGGTGGCAATATAAACTCTTATGTTGCATTGCTGGGTTAAATGTAAGTACTTTCAGGGAATGGGAGAACCATTCAGTGCAACTCAGAAACTGGGCATCAGCTGAAGCCTTGAAGGGTTAATACAGCAATAGGGCCTTATATGGGGGAAGCAGCGAACTTTCCAATAAAACACATAACATTGCCTGAAGTGCTTTTTATGCAGCAGTAGGAGTTCAAAAAAGGAGCTTCAGAGATAGTAGGAACTGCCGATGCTGGAGAATCTGAGATAACAAGGTGTAGAGCTGGATGAACACAGCCGGCCAAGCAGCATCAGCGGAGCAGGTAAGCTGACATTTCGGGTCTGGACCTTTCTTCATTTCTGAATAAGGGTCCAGGCCCAAAATGTCAGCTTTCCTGCTCCTCGAATGCTGCTTGGCCTGCTGTGCTCATCCAGCTCTAAATCTTGTTATCTCAAATAGGAGCTTGTATGTTTTTCAGTGCAGACTAATGGCTTCCTAGTGCATTTACAGAAGTGAGTGTTAAATGCGGCGTGTTAAACTTTTACTAATTCCTAAAAGTAACAACTTTTTAACCTGAACATTAATGAAAGGCTGACTTCAAATGCCACCTGCTACTACCCATGCTTCAGCTTATCTGTTGATGAAACCTTGTTCCAAGCCTTTGTTACCTACAGAGTTGAATATTCCAACACATTTCTGGCATGTCCCTCCTAGTTTCACCTCTGCAAACTTGAAGAAACTATGGGGAGACAGTGGCATAGTGGATGTCCTAAGTAAAAGCCAAAGAACTGCGGATGCTGTAAATCAGAAACAAGAACAGAAGTTGCTGGAAAAGCTCAGCAGGTCTGGCAGCATCTGTGAAGAGAAATCAGAATTAATATTTTGGGTACAGTGACCCTCCCTTAGAACTGGACTTCTGATGAAGGGTCACCGGACCTGAAACGTCAACTCATAGATGCTGCCAGATCTGTTGAGTTTTACCAGCATTTTTTTTTGATAGTGGTAATATCATTAGACTGGTGATCTAGAGCCCCATGCTAATTTCTGGGGGCACAGGTTTAAATTGTACCACAGCAGCTGACAGAATTGAAATTCAGTCAATAATTGAAATTGAAAACCTTGTCTAATTAATGGCATCCAGGAAACAACCACTGAATGTTGTGAAAACTCATCTGGCTCTGATCATTGATTTAGTGATTGTCATGTGGTGTTTTGTTATAAACAGAGCAAAAAATGGGCAGGAAATCTTCTGTCCTTACCCTACTAGGCTTAGGTGTGAGTCCAGTCCCACTGTAAAGCACCCTGAAAGTGCCTCCCAAGGAGAATTAAAGAATGTTAAAAAGGTGCCATTTGCTGGCAAATGCCTTGCCAGAGGCATCCATATTCCAATAGGGAAGAAAATTCAAAACCTTGCTGCCTATGTCTTAACCCACTCAAAATTATGATCTATAACGGCTCCCAATTAAGCAACACCTGAATATTAAAATGCTCACCTTTCACGTCCCTCACAGCCTTGTCTTTCCCTAAATTCCCATAGCATCCCCGTCTCCGATCCCTGCAAACCTGTTCCCCCACTAAAGTCTCTGACTCAACAATTCAAGCATGTTAAGCATTTCCAGGCACAATCATTTACCCTTTGGTATGCCTCTAGCAGTCTAGGCCTTAAGATCTGAAATTCCCTCCCCTTAACCTCAGGGCAGCACGGTGGCTGAGTGGTTAGCACTGCAGCCTCACAGTGCCAGGGACCCAGGTTTGATTCCAGCCTTGGGTGACTGTCTGTGTGGAGTTTGCACATTCTCCCTGTGTCTTCGTGGGTTTCCTCCGGGTGCTCTGGTTTCCTTCCACAGTCCAAAGGTGTACAGGCTAGGTGGAATGGCCATGCTAAATTATCCATAGTGTTCGGGGTGAGTGGGTTATAGGGGGATCGTTCAAGGGGCAGTGTGGACTTGTTGGGCCAAAGGGCCTGTTTCCACACTGTAGGGAATCTAATCATTTTATCCTCGAGGCTTTTTTAAAAACTTAAAACTTACCTCTCTTGACAAGCTTTTGCTAATCTGGTCTGTTTTTTTTATGCAGGCCAGGGCCAAATTTTATTGACAGTACTCTTCTAATGCTTTGGGATATTTAATAGAAACTGGCTGGGATGTTATGCTATATTAAAAGCTTTATAAAAAACAACTTGGTGCTGAAGTTGCTGATGAAAATGTATTTTTTATTGCAGTTTGAAATCAATGCAAAACCTATTCGAGATACTAAGGATGCGCATAAATTCAGGCTTAAGTTTAACAGGTATTGTGTGGGAAGCATAGAGGTGATACATTCACTCAGTTGTGTTTGGCAGGGCTACTTGAATTTATTTAACAGTAGAGATTATAGTAGAGCTGGTCTCCATGATCTACAAACTGTAAGTTTACACTGATGAAAAGTGGAGTCTGACCATGTAGGTTTACAGGGAAATACCAACTGGTGTTTGTGTAAAATGGGTAATGCCTCACTGCAGCCCACACAGTAGCTCACAATCTGATTGCAGTACAGAAATGCATCATGTGTGAAATATTAGACAGCACAAAGATATATATCTTTCAAAATTAATGAATTCCTGTTGGACAGTAGTAATGCCCCTATCTCAGGATCAGGAGTCCCAGTGTCTAATAACATCTCTGAACAGGGTGATTAGAAAATTCTGAATTAGAAAAGAGTAAACAATTGAATTTTGTAGGAAATGTAGGAAAAGTTCTGACTGATTGCTTTTAATTCATGTCAACTTTACCCTAAATGCAGAGCACAGGAAAAGTAGCTGGTTCTTTTTCACTTTTTCATCTCATGCAAAGAAGAAATCAACAAATAAATCTGCTGAACTCTGCAGGAAGCTGAATATAGTTTTGATTATTTTTTTAACAGAAGACACATCTGTGATACACTTTGCAAAATTTTCCAAAATTGCAATCAACAATTTACAGTGAACAAAAGTTCAGAAAGTGTTGTAAAGTTGAATGTCACATGAAAGCTAATTGCTATCTTACATGGACACAGATCATCTTAGCAATTTCTAACATAAATGTAAGATTGATTCTTGTGGCACAAAATATATCTAATATTGTTAATGTACATTATCTGACTCTGCATTTACTCTATTTGAAAATACAAATTGTGACTGTTATCCCCAAGATTAACAAATATACACATCTGTTTGTCATTGCAGCTGATGTTTAATGATGTTTTAATGTACCAATATTATGACATATGTAGTTTATAATTAATGACTTTTAACATAGCTAAAGACATGGGCAGGAGCTAAAAAGTATGGAAATTTTGCTTTTTGGATAGCACAATAAATAAGTCAGTTTATATTTAATTTCTCACACAAAACATTTTAAATTAGATGCTTATTGAAAATGCAGAATGTTGAATCATATCCTCTGGAATGGGCAAGTCTACATTAACTTTTAAGGATATGGTTGTACATGTACAATTACCAAAAATTCAGCTTTGAACTAGGAACTTACCTGCTGTTGAGGATTGTCCCTCTTAATCAGACAGAACTAAATCAGTGATAGATGGCACAGTGCCAGAAAATGCAATGCAGAATGAAATCTGGAGCATCTGACCTCAGCAATTGAGATTGACATCTGAATTCACTTTGTTTTCAAGATGCCAGTCTGGACCCAGTGTCTGCACTTTCACTAATAAATCAAAGTCTGACCCTAAAAACTTGTACATGTATTCCAGGCTGACTTTTCAGTATGTTACTGTGGGAACATGTGCCTGGCAGAAGTGTTATTGTTTAGATAATCAATCAATTGAGCTTTCATCTGCTCTCTCAATTGAACTTAAACACCCCATAACAAAGCAAATCTGGGGAGTTATCCCCAATATCTTAAGTAATATGTATATCTCAGCTGATATTAATTTAAAACTTGTTAGTTATTACCTTATTCTGGTTATAGGATTCACTGAGTGCAAATTGGCTGCTGTGTTTCCCACATTTCAATAGTGACAACACTTCAAGGTTTTCTCTTTGGGTGTGATCTGCCTTGAGGTGTGTGAGGTCATGAAAGACCTTATAAAACATTTTGTTCCTTCATTCGCTGGATTTTGCTATTTCTAACCAATATATTCATACCAACCTAAATTTGGCCTATAAAATCGGACAGGTAGTGTACAAAGATTTTGAAATCGAAGTGACCATCCATATTGAGCAAATTGGTAAATGATTATTTATTTAGTGCTAATAATCAGAATTTAATATTTTTGCATTATTCTATAAAATTAGAAAACATCAGCAGTGACACAATTCATTGAATGAATTTACAAATAATCAAAGTTGCTGAACACAACATCAGATGATATATCCAACCAACCAATCCCTCATGCTTCCCACTGATCCACACCCTCATAATTCACCCAGCAGCACTCCTTGGCACTCAGCACTCCAATTTAATATTCATATGCCATCTCTAATGCACATTCTAATTATATCAACCTCACAATAAGATACTACTACTTCTGCACATTTCTGACTATTCTCTGACTGTGGTAGGCACATCAGCTGAACACAAAGCAATATAATTTTGTCCTTGTGGGATACAGCTACACATAATAGAAGGGAACAGGGTGCAACTGGTGGAGGACATGGATTTCTGCCTCTCCTCAGCTCTACAGGGGAGGTGGTTCTCTGCATCTTCACGCTGACTGCAATACAGCCCCGGGGTATCTGATATCACTGAGAACATTGGGAAATGATACTTTTAAAAATCTCAGCTTCCAGCTGAGTCTTCTTGCTAACTGCCGTGAAAAACAATCACAGACAGTATAACCAATAATCTCTTAATTTCTTTTCCTCAAATCTTCCGTCATACCAACTTTATTCTCCTGATTACTTGCTGCTACCTATCCAAATACTAAGTACCAGCACAGCACTGATGAAAAACTGAGGAAAATGCACTATCATTTAATATTATACTCGCAGTCAGTAGATCTGATATTGACACTGCACATACCTTAGGAACATGTATAGAGTTGATATCTGCATGTACTGGGTCACTGAACAGCAATGGGCTGCAGATAGTCTGGACGGAAGGATAGTTCTTGTGTCGCAGACTGTGACTTTGCAGGTGACGCAGGGGACTTAGGTGAGAAACTCAAAAGGGCAACATACAGGAGAATGCTGGTGGGCATGAGATCCCGGGTGTATTGATTAGCCTGTCATATGGATTCCACGCACTATCAAGTAGTATAGTCGACAGTCAATCTACAACTTAGCAGATGAAGCACAGCTTGCCCTCTGAGAAGCCTCTGCTCCATTTCCACGTGCCGGGTTCCCTCTAAACATGTATGGACAAGTCATCAAATCCCCTGCTTTCTCTGTGAAGATGTAGCAATAGACCCCATCAAATCCGGGTACTCACCACAAAAGAATACGGAACACTTCAGCGTTCTTCCAGAAACTTTGCAATAGTAGAAGTTACTCTAAGTTACCTTATTTGTAAATTGGAGATAGTAAGAACTGCAGATGCTGTAGTTGGAGATAACATAGTGTGGAGCTGGAGAAGCACAGCAGGCCAGGCAGCATCAGAGGAGCAGGAAAGCTGATGTTTCGGGCTTCACACTGTGTTATCTCTTATTTGTGACTTGGTTGGCTAGCTTCTTAAATAATATTACTCATGGGTCCCTCCTGCATTTGAATGCATATTCTTAGCTGAGTTACAATTATATTGCCTGTATCTGAATCCTCCAAGTTTGGAAATGCAATGTCCTATTGGCCGGAGGTGGAGCGATGTGATGACAGCACCAGCTGCAAGATTTCTGAGGGACACAGGATATATCCATGCAACACACTTGTGAGAATAGGATGCTGAGATAGAAGGGGTGCAAATTGCTGAGGGAAAAATGTGGCTCTCTCATAGGGCTGCCGGCTTCTATAACGCCATCTCCAGTGGAAATATGGATCCAAATTTCACACTCACAGGTTTAAAATGAGGTGGATTTTTAAAAAAGGCTCATTCAGCAAAGAATGCTGCAGGGTATACCTCTGTAAAGTTCAAAAGAAAATCTCAGAAATATCTTAAAAATCAAAATTAGGAGCCCAATCTTTTTAAAAATGCCTCTTAATATGCCACCTGCTCCTGGCCATCTCCTTCATCAAAATTCAACAACTACTATGGAAACCTGTTTTGTCTTTATCTGTCATTAGCTTCCAGAATTCCTCCACTTCCCTTGGGCACTATTCCTGCTGCAGTAATATACATCGCATTATAGCTCATTCAAAGTCCAGTCATAGTATGATAAAACATTGAAATAAATAAATCTCTGCGGGAGCTCTATAATAGCAATGATATAAATGTTTCAATTGTCAAGTAACTTATCATTGACTCTTCTTGCATGGCAAAAACTTTGTGCGTAGTTTCGAGAGCAAGCTGAACAACAGACATTTGTTTGTTAATGCAGGTGAAGGAAATTATTGAGATAGTGGGATCACACTCAGGTGAGATGATCAGGGATGAATACATGAGAAATCCTGTTGCCAGAGTTCTTTTGTTCAGTGAACTGCTACTTTTCTGAAGTTCAGACTTGAAGAGATCCTTACAACAGCAGAACAATAAGAAAATAAAGGCTAGCAAGAAATATGCTGTATTTCTCCTTTTCTTACTTCCACAGATCTGGAAGCAGAGGAGTAACGAGATTTGCGCTCATTATCAGAACCCTCAACAGCACGCACTGTCATTGGCAATTCATGGCTCTGTTAACACACTCTGTCACACCTACCAGCACTGATAGAGTCAGTCTGCTGGGCACAGATCAGATGGACAGGGGACACTGGGTGCTGCATGTCACACGTGAAGCAAGTGAGAGTGATGTAAGTTTTCTGGAGCAGTTATCCAGAATTTATCAGTGCTTAGCTGAAGTTCATTTGGATGATAAGTGCAGATGTCTTAGAAGAAGCCCAGTATAACATCAAACACATATGAAGTCACAGGAAAGAAAATGTGCAGCAGGAGACCCAGCCCAATACATTTTTCATGGAGCCATGAGAGAACACTCTGTTGATAAGTTGGTAAGTCTGAGGTCATCCATTTTGTTAGGAAGAAAAGCAAAATGGACTATGTTTTAAATGGTAAAAAATGGCAGCACGCTGCTGTGCAGAGGGACTTGGGTGTCCTTGTGCATGAATCGCTGAAGGTGGGATTGCAGGTGCAGCAGTAATTAAAAAGGCAAATGGAATTTTGTCTGCCATTGCTAGAGGGATGGAGTTTAAAAACAGGGAGGCTATGTTGCAGCTGTATAGGGTCCTGGTGAGGCCACACCTGGAGTAGTGTGTGCAGTTTTGGTCTCCTTGCTTGAGAAGAGATATAGTAGCACTGGAGGGGGTGCAGAGGAGATTCACTCAGTTGATTCCAGAGTTGAGAGGATTGGATTATAAGGAGAGACTGAGTAGACTGGAATTATATTCATTGGAATTCAGAAGAATGAGGGGAGATCTTATAGAAACATATAAGATTATGAAGGGAATAGATAAAGTGGAGGCAGGGAGGTTGTTTCCGCTGGCAGGTGAAACCAGGACTAGAGGGCATTGTCTCAAAATAAAGGGAAGCAGATGTAGTACTGAGGTCAGGAGGAACTTCTTCACCCATAGGGTTGTGAATCTGTGGAATTCCCTGCCCAGTGAAGCGGTTGAAGCTACCTCGCTGAATGTTTTTAAGGCAAGGCTCGATAAATTTTTGAACAGTAAAGGAATTAAGGGTTATGGTGAATGGGTGGGTAAGTGGAGCTGAGTCTTAGAAAGATCCGCCATGATCTTATTTAAGGGCGGGGCAGGCTCAAGGGGCTGGATGGACTACTCCTGCTCCTAGTTCTTGTGTTCTAATACCAGCTTAAAGGAGGGAGCAGAATCTTTGCGGTTTCAAAGGACATATTTTTACTTATGAATTAAGATATCATTTATTTCCATTAGGCCTGTTTCCTTGAAGATCTATTAGAACTCATATGCATCGAAGAAGAAAACAGATAAATATATGAAGGAGAAGGGAATAGATGATGCTTATTGGATTAGATAGAGTGCTATTTGAGGAGGCTCGAATATAGCACAGACACTGGGGAATGAACAATTTAATTCAATGGCTTTTATCCCTGCTTTGAGTTCTGTGTAGTTCAATATAGTATTTTGAAGCTGAGGTCAGGAGATAGTTCTGACTTTTTTACCTCCAAAACCGCAAAGACCTTTTTTTCTGTTTTGACCCCCAAATGCCTCTGGACCGAGGCTAAGAATTGCAACCCAGAAACCATTGTCCATTATAGATTTATCCCTTGAGTCAATGGATGTAAAATGTGGGCTGCCTCAATCATATTTTTTAAAATCATCCTAGTCAGAATTGTTGGTATTTGAACTGCAGTCTCAAAGCTTAGAGGTAGGGATGGTGTTACTCCACCACAGGAGCCCTCACCAGCCGTTTACTGCAAAAGAAGCTACCTGCTTCTCAGATCACAGACTTTGGAGTTGCACAGTGTCAAACTAGAAACTAGGGTGAAGGGAAACGTAACAATGATTCTGTTGCACACTAATGCTAAATTACTTCTAAGTCATCAGTTTGCTGAACTCTTGTATCATTGCTCTTGCAAAAAAAATTACTCTTGATTTGTCGGTTCAGAATATGATCTTTTACAGAAAATAGGATGTTTTTGAACTTAGGGGCCCACGACATATTTTCCCTTTTAATGCTGAATGGCCAGTGGTTTAAATTAAATTGAACATGCTTGTTATTACAGATGCTGAGTCACTATATTCTGATCAGGTGTCACTGAAAGCCTTTCGAAATTGTCTCCCTGAGATTGTCTCTCTCAGCAGCTGTCTATGACCCAGGTATGACCTCCACATGCCTATGTATTCTGTCATGAGGGCTCACTTTCAGAATTTGTTTGCGCTTCAAAAATCTCAGCTTTCGGGATTCTTCACATTGCAAAATTATAAAGGACACAGTACATCACCAGAATTCGCAAGGTAGCAACTTAACTGTATCACTGAGTGACACGCCCTTATCTGGGCATCTAGATTTTTCTTCAGCGTTCCAAGAATCTTTCATTTAAATGCGAGGTTTTTTTTCCCTTTATTTGTGACATTGATGATTCTAACAGTCACAGAAGTATTTGGTGCCTCCAGTCTGAGAGAAGGCTAGGACACTAGACTGGTGAAGGATAAATTAATCATGGACAACCCTGGAGACTGGACTGCTCACAGAGATTGAAACCGCTTCAATTTTACATAATGATTTGGATTGGACTTGGTGGCTGTTGTGGCAACCTGAATGGATTATTTTGCTGTGAGCTCTCACTTAAACCCAACAATCCTGTTCACACAATTGCCTTTCCCCCATGTCCAATACAATGAGCAATGACAAGAAGCATTTACTTGCCTTATGCAACAACGAACAGCAAACTGACTGACTTGACTGAAGTTGCCTGCTGCCACACGGAATAAACCTCTCACCATGAACTGAAGTGCTGTAATGACTTACTGAGCCATAGTGAGTGCTGTGCTGTTCCTCCAAAAGGGTGCAGATTTCCCTGCAGGATGGAGCAAAATTGTACCATAGCATCTTCACATGTTACTTTAGAGACATCCTCAAACAAAATCTTCCGGCTCTTTACACCCTGCTAGCTAGGTTTATACAGAGAGATTTTCCACTGTGATGCCTTACTATAAGTAAGACTTCTTAGGTTTCTGCTATTCTCCTACAATATCTTCCAACAACATTCACAGTTTATCTCAACCTGATTTCCCGTTTGAAAACAGTCTGAGGATTGACTACTTAATCATCTACACCTTCTAAATTAAACAGGAAAGCTATTTTTGACAAAAGGCAAATTAACATCTGTATTAACCTTTAGAATTTCATTTTCAAGGCCTTCCAGCTCTTGTTCTAAGTTACCCTAGCTTTACAATGACCTATGTTAGCAGATCCAAGGGTGAAAAGAATGGTAATTAGGAGTGATTATTTCATTGAGGCCTAAACCCATTGTTCGCACAATTATGATTTATCTTGGACAAGTGCACCTTCCCTTAATTAGTGACATGGAAAGTTCCTTTATGCATAACATTATACCATAACTTTTCCCCAGGTTGATTATGAAGTTCAGCTCTGTGAAGTCAACCGAGAAATTGTATCAGTCTTGTTTGTCATCAGATCTGGTATGTTTCTGAGACTGGTAAACACTGCAGATCTCCTGTGAGGATCCATGATAAGACCCCTGTACAAGACCCCTTTTCTGGGCTGCAGTGCAGCACTTCCTGATTCGATGCTAGTGTCCGATCTTTTTTTAAAGGCACAGTTACTAAGAACTTGATAACATTGCACGCATCATTATATGATTATTTACCTTTCACCCTGAGATTTCTTATGGGATATGCAGCTATCGTTGCAGTAGATAGCTTTGCTTCCCAAGCAGTAATATATCTCCCAAATGCTTGGTAAACTGCAGACTGCAAATAAAAGAATAAGTTAAGTTAGCTTACAGGAAAAGGACACAAACAATTCACAAGAGCGATAAAAGAAAATGTACTGACCCATATCATGCCATCGATAATGTCTTGCATTGTGTGCAGCTGGTAAAGTACTGGATCTTGTCAAGTTGTCTCATGTGTTTCAATAACAAATTGAGGTTTTCGAGGCAAGCAAGACATATATGACCTGCAATGATACATGTGTCCTGGAAGTTTGTGGTTTGAACAGATACTTCCTTTTGTTCCTGAAGCATGAAAAATAATCAAAGCTGTAGCTATCTTGATTATGACTGGTGACAGTTTCCATCTTCATTGATGTGTTGTATAAATCTGAAGGTAGGAGTGTATGACTTTCTTGGACAATCACTGCATTTACATCATATCCGATGCGTCCAGGTAAAAATGTCTGAGATTACGAACAAGACTTTCTTTGATCTCTTAACGAGCAAACAGGGGCTTCTGTGAACCTCTTTTTTCCAGAACACAAGACAAAAATGATCCCATTGCTGCCTCGCTAAACCATGTTATGCCTATCCATGAAAGAAGCTGGCAAAGGTTCGGCTTTAAGAAGCTCCTATTTTAGCTCTGATAAAGATCTAAATTTTTTTCCTACAAAACAGAAGTACCACAGAGTCAGTGAAAAAAAGATACACAGAAGCCAGCAAATTAACATGATAAGCAAAAACAGACATTGCTGGAAAACCTCAGCAGGCCAAGCAGCATCTTAGGAGCAGGAAAGCTGATGTTTCGGACCTAGACCCTTCATTTTCTGATGAAGGGTCTAGACCCGAAATGTCAGCTTTCCTGCTCCTAAGATGCTGCTTGGCCTGCTGTGTTCATCCAACTGCACACCTTGTTATCTCGGATTCTCCAGCATCTGCAGTTCCTGTTATTGCTGAAAAACCTCAGCAGGTCTGGCAGCATCTGTGGAGTGAAATCAGAGTTAATATTTCGGGTCCAGTGACCCTTCTTCAGAACTTAAGCTCTGAAGCCGCCAGATTTCCTGACAATTTCTGATTTTGTTTCTGAGTTCCAGCATCCGTAGTTCTTTTGTTTTTTTTACATCAGCATTACATGCTTAGTAGCAAAGGCTGAAATTGAATAAAGCGGAAACTCATTCTCACCCTAGTTTGCATATGTATTAAATCTCTTCCAAGTGTTTTCAGATTCCAAATTTGTTATGGCACTTAATCTTAATTTACACCAGGGTTAAGGCTTCAGTGAACCTTGTGTATAATGTATCCAAAACATGTGCACTTCTAAGATTTATTGTTATATGCTGCGTTCGGATGATGCTGGACAGGCTACAGGTTGAGGAGCCAAACAATGGGAAAATATTCAATGAACAGCTGCACTATGGAAACCTAACGATTATTCCGTTGACAGTTAAGGAGTAATTCCTAATTCTGTTCTGCATTTTCCAAATCAAGCATGAGATTGCAGGTAACAAAACTGGAAAACTTGGAACACCCGGATGATCAGATAGAACTGATAAGCAAAAGAATAATATTGATACTTCAGACATTGTCCTTAGTAGGTTCCAGTTCCAACTGTCAAGAGAATTGATCTGCATGTAGAAACAACTTTTTGATCATAAGCAAAATCTAAAGTTGTGTGAGAATGCCTGAAATGCGAAGGGCACATTAAGGTTGTATTTGTCTTCAGATCAACACAGTGTTTGGTTAACATTTTGTCTACGTCAATATTATTACTAGACATGCTTAGTCAGATACTTTGTGTGAAATTTGTTGATGAACACAATCATTTCTGACAATACATAGGCGTACAGACTTGGGAACAGTTTTGTTTTACTCATGGAATTTTGGCTACTCCGATATTGAAACTAAAAGAAAGCAGTTTCTTATCATCCATTCACCAAAATCACTATGAGAAACAGCTCATATCTTTTAGTGCACTGTGACAGTCTATAACAATTTTACCACATGGAAGACTGAGAATAGAAAATTTGCATTTAAAGGGTGTGTTTCAAAGCAAATGGCAGCTTGTGTTCACACACACATTTAACAAATAAACATTTAAAGTAAAAATACTTAAGTGATAATCAACTTGGTTTTAATTTCCAAAGACTGTAAATGGTAAGTACTTGATTAACTTCTTCTGGCCTTTGATCAACAACTCCTATGTAAGTTGTAATGGGTGGTCACTGGCCCCCAATGCTCAGCAGGGATTATTTGCATAAACTTTCTTTATGGTTAGTGATTAAAAGGAAATAGTTTTCTCAAAATAAAAAGCAGTCCAACAATACGCACAATAAAGTTACAGTGCAGGACAGCATTTATTCAGATATTTTACTTAAATAAAGCAAGCTGATCCAAAGAGGTGGGGAACTGCAGCATGTTGAGCACAATTGCAATATTAAACAAAGACATATTGTTTGAGTGGTGAGTCCAATTATAAATATTGTTCATTACATTTGGCACTCATGCAAGCAATGAAGTAAAGCAATTTTACAATTTCTATTAATGTTATCTTAAAACCAGACATCTACTTATCCACAATTTAGAAATTTAGGGAAGCATTCAGGGCGTATAGGAAAGGCACAAATTTTGTCTCAGATCACATGACCATAGAATTATTGCATCCCTGAGTCATGCAATAATACAATTACACATTCTATAATCTTGTTGACTATAACACATAATACTACTGGGATCCATCCACAAAAACAACTGATAATACAGATCAAGAGAATACCTTACATATGACTATAAGCTTATGAGACCCCAGAACATTGGAACTAAGGCAGTCTGAGACTTTGAAACTAAACACAGAGCTGGGTAAAAGAATGGAGATAAATGTTATAAATCTGAAATAGAAGAAGAAATATCCTAAAGTGTACAATTAGGATTTTTTTTTCTCTGAATGATTAAACAAGACCCAAATATTCAACTACCTTTAAAATCCAAATGCTTTTACTGGTGAGGTGTAGATGCCAGCATATTTAGTCGTCAGGATCAAGCAATTTTTCACTTACTGGCCATAATATAAAGGAGCAGAAATTGGTCTCTACATTGGCAGCTGGAGACTGTCAAATATCCAAAGCACTCCCATAAATTTGACAGTCGATTCCTTGAATCTACGATCAGGACCTTAACGTTTGTTTCAGCATACAGCTATCAAACTTGATGTTAATGTTGATAATAAGCACCACTCAAGGAATTGCTGAAAGCTCCTGATGAATAGGTTTAAAAACAACGTTCATAACTTTATGTGCAGCCAGGAACATTCACAGCACACAAGTGCCAGGCAATGACCATTTCTGATAAGATAGAATCTAATCACTGCTCTTCACATTCAATGTTATTACCGCCACTGAATCCCCCACTATCAACACTTTGGGGATTACCAGTGATCAGAAGCTGGACTGGACGAGACATAGGTTACTGTGGTGATAACAGCGGTCAAAGGCTAGGAATACTGCAGGGAGTAACTCGTCTCCTGACTCCCCAAACCTGACCCACAAGGCACAAGTAAGGAGTCTGATAGAATACTCCCCACTTGCCTGGATGAGTGCAGCTTCACCAACATTCAAGGAACTTGACACAATCCAAGACAAAGCAGCTCCTTGATTGGCATTATATGCACAAGCATTCAGCTTCCCCCCACTGCTGCGCATTGGCAGCAGAGTGCAGAATCTACAAGATACACTGCCAAAATTCACCAAGCCTCCTTAAACAGCACCTTCCAGACCAATAACCACTTCTACCTCAAAGGATACAAAGGCAGCAGATACATAGGATTGCCATCACCTGCAAGTTTCCCTCTGAGCAACTCAGCATCCAGACTTAGAAATAAATCACCATTCTTTCAGTGCTGAAGGGTCAAAATCTTGGAATATCCTCCCTAATAGCATTGTGAGTGTATCTACATGAGATGAACCACAGAGATTCAAGACAGCAGCTTACCACCATCAACACCCATATTAAAAAAAGGAGATTTTACTCATGGAATCTGGGATTTTGCTTGTGAAGTTGAAATGTTTAAGGTTAATTCTAGGATTTGGAAGCCGCACACTGCCCTCCCCACACAGACAGGCAGACAGACAGACAGACAGACAGACAGACACACACACACACACACACACACACACACACGCACGCACGCACACACTTACGTATGGTTGGTGTGTTTCTAAGTCTGGTTATACTGCATGTTTCCTACAGTCTGATAGGTGATAACTCCTGTGCAGTGAGAGATTGTTTAAAACATGGAACAATAATCTGGAAAACTTTTCTGGTTTGTCGTGTAATAGTCATGAAACAAAACAGGCAGTGCTTCTCTACCACGGTACTGCATCAATGCTGGCCCAGGCTCACACAACTTTTAATTTCACAAACTCTCCTAACCATTCCAACCCCAAGGTCTTAATTGCAAGATGCTCCATTAGTATCCACTGCTTCCCAGATTTTTGCAGCTAAAGGCCTGGGGCCCAATTTGCAGAAAATGTTGGATCAACATCTTTGGGTGCACTATCGAGGTGTGATGTCTGATTTACACTAGTTTCTGTCTCATCACCAACGTATATCTTGTAAGGTCTTAACTTTACACAGCCAATCCTATTAGATGTGTAATTTTCAAACTCCTTCGCCCATTCAGAATATTTTTAAGTTTTTAATAAGTTTAAACTTCATATTCTCCTCCCTCAAAAGTCAATACTCAACCGTAAATCTGCTGTTCATATCCCATCCCACAAAAAGTTCCAGTCAACAATTACTGCTGCCCCTTTCAATGTACCTTGGCTACTGACCCTGAGTACCTCCAATAAAAATGTTTATCTTAAGGCTAAAACAATTCCACTGCTTGATCCATCTCCTCCAGCAATAAAACCTCCTCCATCACTAATGAATGTTCTATTCTTCCTGCTCTGATCCTCTGTGCATTCCTCCCTCCACTCCTATCCCCACAACATCTTCAGTTCTGGCATTCATTCCCTAAGACACCTACTCCTATTTTTTGAAGTCTTTTCTTGATGGTATCCTCTTCAACTAAGTTTTTTGTCATTTTTCCTTAAAGAAAAGCCCAAAATCTGCAGATGCTGGAAATCAGAAACAAAAACAGAAATAACAGGGAAATAGCTTGTGTTAAATAATTTAGGAACTGAGGACCTTCTCCCATGTCCTTCCCCCAACCCAACACTCCAAACCTTGTCATCACATGGGCTGCTGTCTCAAACAACCCACTGTAATTTACTAATAGTCCCCATTAGCAGCGACTGATTCTGCCAGTCTGACCTTCCTGTTCCTTAGTCTGCCCAACTGTTGTTCTCTGTCTGGGCTCTATCTCCATCCAGTTTACTCCCCCATCCTATCTTCAGCATTTGTGCCAACTTTTTCCTAGCTACAATCAGGTCCGAAGAAGAGCCACTGGACCCGAAACATGAACTTTGTTTTCTCTCCACAGATGCTGCCAGACCTCCTGAGATGTTTCCAGAAATTTCTGTTTTATTGTTTTTTTTACCCTTGCTTTGGCATTCATTGTTTTCTGAACCTACCAAGAGTGCCTCCAGGCACCCTTACCTGTGAAAGGCACTATACCAATGCAAACAGTTGTTATCGATTATACATTCACAGCTATGCCTTTGCAAACAAATGGCAAACATATAGACGGGACTGAGTTTTAGAAATTACAAATGTGTCTATCCTAGTCAAATGTGCACAAGGCAGGCAGCCAAGGGGCTGAGTTGAATGATAAGAGCAAGGTCTTGTATTCAGTTAAACAAATTCATTTTCACTTTAAACAAGTAGGAATTCAAACCTTCCAACGTACAGTTATGTAATGACAGTATTTTGCAGCTTCAGAAGCTGTATGCCAGCATTAGCAATACACCCTGACTTTGCACAAGCGTAGTCACGACTCGCAAGAACAAATAAATTCTACCAGACCTCGTATAAAAAAAACTCCTGACAAATGGCTATGCGACAATGAATTTATGTTACTGTCCGGAGAGTTTCAGCTTCTTTAAATGCCTTGTTAATGAACGAAATAAAATGTAATAAAAACATTTTCGCTGCTATTTGCCGTAAAGCCATTCTTGCGGCGCCCCCTTCAGGCAGCATCCTGTACTACATCACCTGACTGATAATAGTGAAACTGCCCCAGCAAGAACAGCACAGATTTTACCTCATCTCTAAAAGTCAATATTTGCTTCTATTACAAGACACCCGAGGTATTCAACCAGTGTTTTCAACAGTGCATATTCAGTAAGTCCCTCAAATTTTCCTGCAGTTGAAGGCTAATGGCTTTGATCCTAAGAAAACTATCTGTATAAGTTATTGTTTTGCCTTGTCCATCGGGTCCTTATAACTGGACAAAATGTTTGGTGGGCAATTAGTCAATTCCGTGAAGCGGCTCTAAAATCCGTGGGATAGATAGATAATCGACTAACACATGTATAGGTGGATGCCATCGACGACAACATGCAAAGAGATTAAACTATTTTTCACACTATTGGCAGTGTTACCGTTTTAAACTTGGGTAGATGGCAAAACTGTGCGTCATTTATTTGAATATTAACTGTATCTATATTTAATACAAAAACTATCCTGGCATTTCATATTCCGATTACCATTCACCCGTGCAGTGTACCACGGAAAAGCTTGCAATATATTTACAGACAATAGAGTTATATCTAGCCATTTTATTAAATTGGTTCATATATCAAGGACGATCCATTTGTTAATTGAGCTACACTGCTGTGTTTTTTTTCTTTTTCCTAGTGATTGATGATCCGGAGCATTTGGGAGTTCCATGCCGCTTGGTGTATGTTGCTAAACTCTCATTCTGCCAGAACACAGGGACATAAGGTCTGGTGTCTTAAAATAGCAAGGTATGTTACAACCTCAGCCACAGCTCCCGCTTCCAGGAGTTTAAACCTGACTGTCCCCCTGCAAACAAAACCAAATAAACACAGCCAGTCCCCCATTTCCCCCACAACCCAGCAATATACGTGCAAGATATAATTCACCTTCCCTCAGACTGAACTCCAGTGATAAGCAAGCAGTTTCCTGATAGAACCGAGCTGTGAGTTGGTGAAAACATCGCTCACATGCTTTAGACGGGAGACTGCAGTTATTTTTACAGATGCTAATTCTGCTGTGAAAGATCAGGCAACAAGCTCTGTCTGATATATCAGCGGGTGGCTTTCCTGGGCGATTTTGTACGTGTGTGGAAATGTGCGTGTGCTACAGTTAGGTGTCAGATGACAGAACAAGTAAAGGGTGGCTCTACTTACCAGCCGGAGCTGGATTGAAGTTCCAATGGAATAATCCTCAGGATCGCAGGGTAGTCTCTGTACGTCTCGCCAACTCTATGCAGGATCTGCAAAGTGAAGGGATATTCCAGGTTAAGGACTGCCTCTCACGCTGTACCTCCCGGGACTGTGCAAGCTGCACTAGACTCTGTCGGTTTTAAGTTTAGGGCTGGGAACCCTGTCAGGGAGCTAGCAATCAATACAAGAGCATCATCGAGAAAAGGAAAGCCTCCCGCTTCCTGTTACATCACTCTCAGCCCGCCTTCCACTCGCTATCATGTCCCAGAACCTAAAAGCGTTCATTCGGAAACTCCTTGTGCTGCCGATTTGCAATCGCCACCCCCCAGATTGGGGGGATAAACTGAAAACTGGATGCTGTGAACTGTCGTTAACACGTACCTCCAAGCCTGGACCTGGATTCGAGATCAGGAGAACTGCACATATATCCAGAGCAATAAACTTTACCATTTTCTGAAACAAAATTACATTTAAGCAGAAAAGCGGTTTCTCAAAGACGCACGTGGGGATTGGGAAACTGTTAAGGTGCTTCCCAAGGACATGAATTAGACAGCGGCACCAATATAGAGCTGGGAATATATTTTATTACAATTCAGAAGTGATCAAACATCATAGATATACCGACTCGAACAATCAAAGTACAAATACAGGGAGCTAAATAGGCTGAAACTTGGACTAAAGGGTGTAAAAAAAGTACAATTGTTTTGGGAGGGTGTTTGTTGAAGTCCAGTAAGTGTAAATTTCTTTTAGTCTTTTCCAAGTTTGTGAAAGAAGACTATTTTAAGGTATATATTAGAATCCAACCTGTTTCACACTGGGAAATAGATACCAAACTCTCAGGACTGTTCTAATTCCAGTTGTTGCTATTCAACATTAGCGAGAAAACTCAAAGACAGTTAATATTTAGCTGTGATTGCGAGAGCTGGTATTCGGAAGCCCCGAGGCGGCTCTCCGATCTGTTTCTCACGAGTTAATAGTTGACACGTTCACTGGCTGTTTAACAAAACGGTGCCTGGTCACAGAGCTCATTAATCCCATACTCTAAACCAGTGAAGAGACTGGGCTCACCCTGGCCAGAACAAATACATTACACTAAATAAAACCACGCTTTGAACATCGATAGAAATTCCAGCAAACCAGAAGAGCATTTCACAATCGCGTTTGAACAAATTACAAAACTTTGCCTCCCTGCGCGTTCAGTCAGATCATCGCCATTCCGAAACGACAACTTGGACTTTCTGCCATTGGACTGGTGGATGTGAACTAATCAGTGGGAGCTAATCTCTCCCCCTCCCCATTACTCCCTGTCCATCTCTCCCAGTGCCCAGCGCTGCCATCGCAGTGCTCCACTCTCGCAATGCCCCTCTCTCCTGTATCTTTCTTTCTCAATGTTCATCTGTCTTGATGTTCAAGACGTCCAATGTTCATCTCCCACTGCCTTCCCTCTTTCTTAGCGTCCATCCCTCTCTCTCTTTATCAATTTCCTTGTGTGTATCTTTCTCAATATCCATCTCTCTCAGCGTCCATCCCTGTGTGTCCATCTGCTTTGGTGTCAATCTCCTCCCTCCTACCCTCATCTCTTTCGGTGCCAATCTCTCCTGCTGCATATCTCTTTCGATGTTCCACTCTCTAAATCTATCTCTCACGTGTCCATTTCTCCCAGTGTTCATTTCCTGGTCGGCCCATTTTTCCAGTGTTTATCTCTCCATATTTTGCTCGCTCAATCCACCTCTTTCATTGTTAATCTCTCACAGTTTATTTCACCCAGTATCCCATTTTTCCAAGTGTCCATCTCTCCCAGTGTACATCTCTCTCAGCCTTCAAATCTCCCAGTGTCCATGCCACCAGTATCCATCTCTATGTGTGCACATCTCTCTCAATGCTCATTTCTCTGGGCATCCATCTTCACAAGTCCATCTCTTTCGACGTCCATCGCTCTCAATGTCCATCACTCCCGCGCGCTCTCTCTCTCTACCCAGTGTACTCCCCCTATATCCGTCCTAGAGTCCATTTTTCTCAGTGGCTACATCCCCAGTGTCAATGCCTCTCCGTGCCTGTCCTCCCGGTGACCATCTCTCCTCTCAGTCGCCCCTGTCTCCTTCCCGTTGCTTATTGCTGACCTAGTTTTTCAACTCTCATCGAACTGATTGGTTCACTGTTTCCAATTGAACCTCTCCAAATCCTCAATCCCATTCCAATAACAACGTTCAACGGAATGTCGACTAAATTTTGAAAATGCTTCTGTTCCCGAACCTCGCATTCTTGAAGTCAGTGTGGTTTTCGAGTGGGCCAGAGTGGTGAATGATCGGGACAGAGCTGTACAAACAGTTTTGTGGCAAGAATTTGAAGAGGGATTCATGCACACAGCCTGCAATATTCGAACACAAATCGAAAAGCATACTGCAGCGCATAAGCAGGATCAGAGACAGTATCCAAAAGTCTTAAATGCTATCCCTTCCATCGAGATTTGAACAGTTCGAATTTTATTTGAATTACTTTTGGATGCAGTGTCTATGCTAAACTACATTAACAGTACGTTCGTGTAAAAGTCGAGCATATGAAGCAATATGACGTGTCCGCACATGTCCCTGTCCTCTAGAATATAAAATAAAGGTAGTCACCGAGTGAAATGTTGTTTTCCAAGGCTCTCCACTTATGGTAAATTAAGCTCGTTCCCCTTTGGGGTGAGAGGGTTGTCTGATTGGGCCACAATGTTGATGTTATCTCACCGCTGCCTCCCAGGGTGCTGTTCTCAAACACTTGTCTTTTTACTAAGCAGAGGGAGTAGTTATGCAAGAGTGCGTTTAATGCAACATTTACTGAACAAAAAGCATTTTCAAATACCATCTTGAACTATGCTAAAGTGAGTGAAATCTATAATTCTTTCATTGGAGTATTAAAATGCAAAAGAAAAATGTTGTACTTTAAAACACACGGGCGAAACATTAAATGACATTTAATAAGGGAAAACTAATATTTGTCATTATAATCCAACCGGAAAATGTCGATTTTATAGTTGTCTTAAATGGGAAAATAGCAGAACTTCTGTGGTCTGTGCTGGCAGAGGATTTACCATACAGGTGACTAGCGCCCCCTCCTGTTCCCTGTTCGATAAACATGAGCAGTCATTGACTGGCCGAACCTCAGACACACCGATTATTTTAATAAGGTGTAGAACTGGACGAACGCAGCAGGCCAAGCAGCATGAAAGTTGATGTTTTGGATCTACACCCTTCTTCAAAAATGGCATTTCTGAACAAGGGTCTAGACCCGAAACGTCAGCCTTCCTGCTCCCCCGATGCTGCTGGGCCTGCTGTGTTCATCCAGCTCTACACCTTGTTATCTCAGATTCCCCAGCATGGGCAGTTCCTACTATCTCCCGGACACACTTGCTTATTTGCTTTTGGGTGCAGAATCTGTTCGTGAACAGCATGCTTATATTTTTAAACTATATTCTCTAGCACCTGACTATCAAACTAACTGAGTTTTTAAAACTTTTTTGACTTTTTCACGGGAATTCAGTTTCTTCTGTAGATTCTAAATGCCACTTGATAAGTTGTATTGATGTAATTCATTGTTTTGGGACTGTTTTATTGAGACAAGAAAATGACATAGGAAAATTTGTTATATTCATTTCCATAAAATATTTAAAAAATCATTTCTTCTACAAAACCAAGCAAATGGAAAAATGCCAAGAAATACTAACCAAAAAGGTGATAAACACTATTTTGAAGATTTTGCAAGCACTGAGTTTCTTGAAACAATTCTACACAGATTCAGTTTCAAAGTGTCCTGCCATAAATGTAGCTTTTTACAAATCAGCTTCTGCTTTGTCTTTGGGCTTGGGTCTTTGCTGCCAGCTGGAACTCCAGAAAGTGTGGTTGACTTATCCAGACTCCACCTGCATCTCCCAGTTCTTGCTGTCCCAACATAAACCTTCACCCAAATATAACTGCCATCATTCTTATCTTTACAGCAAAAGCCAACTGATTAACTTTAAGTGACATTAATTGATGACCACTTCTTCAAATAATTTCATGCTTCTGAAAGGTGTTCTGATCCCACTGTGTGTTTATATTGTAGATCCATACATCACAGCTTGTCACCAGTTAGCTGTCTTCCCAAAAGGTAAACAGTCAATTTTTGTTTATGCAGTAGATCATAGAATCCCTACTGTGTGGAAACAGGCCATTTGGCCACACTGATGATCTGAAGAACATCCCATGTAGATGCACACACCCTCCCTCCTATAAACCTGTATTTCCCATAGCAAACCAACACATCCCTTGACACAATGGGCAATTTAGCATGGCCAATCCACCTAATCTGCACAGTGGGAGAAAACTGGAATACCTAGAGGAAGCCCACAGACATAAGAAGAATATACAATTTCCACACAGCTAGCTGCTCAAGACTGGAACTGAGCCAGGGTCCCTTGAGCCGTGAAGCAGTAACACTAACCACTGAGCCACCATGCTACCCCTACTCAGGAGTTGATCTGTACTCAAAAACAATGAGCCAGACGTGACTTAAGCAAAAGAGAGTATGATGAAATGTATTTGACTTATCATTATTAGACTCATAATTCCAGATTTTTATGGGATTAAAGTCCCATATATTTATATGCATAGGAAATGCAATTATAACAAGATTAGTAATCCAAAAACTCAGGTTCTTTTCTCATCATAGGAAATGGTGGAATATTAATCCCATAAAAATCTGAAATTAAGAGTTTAATAACAATTGCAGTAAAAACCCATTCACTTCAGTCACATTTTTTTGTGGAAGGAAAACTGCCATCCTTACTTGATCAGGACTACAGGTGACTCCAAACCCCAGCAATTTCATTAATTCTTAACTGCCGTCTGAAGTAGCCTTGCAAGTCATTCAGTTGTATCAACCTTAAACAGCCTCAAAGAAATGAAATGAGATGAACCGTCATGCTTTGACCAAGGCACCAAAAATGAAAACAGCAACACAGCCCCGTCAACCTTGTGAAGTCCTCCTTTCTAATGTCTGGGGGTTAGCACCAAAACTTGGAAGAGACATCTCACAGACTAGTCAAGCAACAGCCTGACATAGTCATATCCACAAACTCATTCCTTACACAGAATGTGTAGACGGCATTGTCATCATCACTGTATATGTCCTGTCCTACCAACAGAGTTGGGAACACAATGGTATACAGTTGGGAGGGAATTGCCCTGGGAGTCCCTGCCCCATGAAGTCTCATGGCATCAGATTAAACATAGTCAAGGAATCTACTTGCCTATTGCCAAGTATCAACCCCCTTGGCCGATGAATCAGTACTCATCCCCATTGAACACCACTGCAAAGAAGTATTGAGGATGGCAAGGGCACAGAATGCACACTGGATGGATAATTTCAATGTCCATTCTATTTTACCTTCTTTTCCATAATCAACTTCTGTTTTATTGTTAAAACCAAATCTGCAGCATTTTGCTCCTGTGTTTCAGTGAAAGACAACCTTGTGAAATTAAAAAAAAAACAAAATGTGATCTTTACAGAGTCTCCAGATCATCCTGTGCTGCAATATTAATCCACACCATTATTACATTCAGACCCAAGCAGTGCAGTGCTGTCCAGACGAGAGTCCAGTCACCTTGTGTAAACTTGAGCTTATCCAAAACTCTAATTTCAGTATTCTAACTTGTATCTTTCTGTTCACCCTTAAGTCCCCATATTTACTGACCTACATAGTTTCCAGGCATTGCAACCATTCAATTTTATGTTTCATAACTCTGTGTGCCAATTCCACACTGCAGTATTTCCAATTCTGTAATCCCCAACAATCCTATACTCGTCAAAGAATTTCCAGGCTCTTCTACACCCCTGATTTCCTTTATGCCATCATTGAAAGCCATATCTTCGGCTGTCTAAACCCTAAGTTTTGAAATTCTCTCCCTCAAGTTCACTGTTATGCCAAATCAGACCATCTGTATAGAGGAAGACCAAGAGAGAGCCACTGTTACCCATCAACTTCTACTGATCCTTCTTCAATCTGTGAAATATACATTGTCACCAACCTTTTGGTTTCCTGTTTATCAACCAATTGTTTTTGTTGCTTAGTCCATTCATTCAAACTTGTTAATGTGTCATCAATTCCCTTTTAAAATTCAAATGCAATAATTATACTTACCATCTATAAATTATTTGATCTTCAAAATACTGTATTCAATTTATCAAGCACATTTTACCTTTAATAAATATTTGTGGTAAACCTGGATTACTAATGGCACCTCTCAATAAATGCTAATTTGCAAAGAAACTTAGAAACTAGGAGCAGAAGTAGGCCATTTGGCTCATAGCTGATCATCCAATTGATCTTGAATGATTGTTTCAAGAGTTTAGTATTAAACTAATTATTTAAGTTTTATCTTTGACCTTCCTTTGAGGTTGAGATACTTCACATTGACAATCATCTATATCCCTATTGCAATTTGAATATAGGTCTGTGAAACACACAAGGATAAATTCATTCTTTATGTCTTTTCCAAATCACTAGTGTGATACATCTACCTGATCTCACCACACCACCACATTTCCTAAGGGGGAATTTAGATCCATCCTAGATGTCATTTATAAACAATAAATTCTGATATGATTACTGTGTGGCACTCTTGGAAAATGTAATTATGGCAAGGCTTTCAATTGTATGTTGTCATGTAAAAGCAACCTCTACCTAAGTATGTATACGCAAGAGATGGAAATGCAAAAAAGTTAGTATGAGGGCAAAAAGTGGGATGATTTGAGAGGCCAAATTTTGGGAGCCCTATTAATACTAACTTCACAAATTATGCAAATCCAGACATGAACATCAATGGAGGGCTGACAGCAAGATTGCAACTTTTTGGTTTTTTTGAAGCCAACAGCAGAATGGAAAAAAAATCCAACAATTTATGGAAATTCAGAACCAGTGGCACATCTCTCCACTGCCCAAATTGCTGTTATTCTTTACGAGCTGACAATCATGTATGCTGTTAATTCACCCAGTAATTTCTATGCTTAAGGTTTATTACCTTTTAACTCCACCATACAACTTTTATCCATTTCAATATACAAAAGATAAAGGTTTTATTTATTTAGTTTGCCTCAGTTGCTTACTGCTTTATTTGCGCTGTATTGGCCTTTAACCACTAGGCAAACAATTTGTAAATGACCCAACTAATAGGATTATATGATTAGAATAACATAAGATTTTAGTGTATATCACATCAGTTGAATGGTAATACGACCTTACTGATTTGTTTGTGATATATAAATAATGTATAAATATATGGGTAATAGGATACACTGAAAATTTATATTATAAATGCATATTACTAATTTACATTATGAAATCTGGTCTAGTAGGTAAAATGTTGAAGCTGGTTGAAGGGAATTATTTACAAATGGAAGCCTTAACTTTCTTCCAAAATATTGTCATGCACAAAGTAGGTATAGAAATGTGTTAATTTAAATAACCGATCATGTACCTGCACTGTTTAAAGCCTAATACTGCTTTGCTATCACCTGATTCTGTCTAATACTCACTTAACGTACTGTTCGCATTCAAGCTGGGACCATTCTTTCATTTTCCTACCTTTATTTCCCAATTTTGACATGCTCAGTCCTTTTTCATCGCTTTATAGGAGTTATGGTTTAACATTCAGGCCTTTTTCCAAAATGATAAAACCCTGGGTTACAATGTATTCCTGTGCACAATTCCATCTTCTTACAACAGAATGTTGAACAAAAATAAACAAAAGTTGCTTTAAAGATAACAAAGTGTGGAGCTGGATGAACACAGCAGGCTAAGCAGCATCTCAGGAGCACAAAAGCTGACGTTTCGGGCCCAGACCCTGGGTCTAGGCCCGAAGCGTCAGCTTTTGTGCTCCTGAGACGCTGCTTGGCCTGCTGTGTTCATCCAGCTCCACACTTTGTTATCTTGGATTCTCCAGCATCTGCAGTTCCCATTATCTCTGATAAAAGTTGCTTTAAAAACATTCAGCTTTCCCACACCAATTACTGTATTTTTGCTACGTCTTTTTACGTTACCTTATTTTCTTATTCTCTTCCTTAATTATTTCAGTTCCTCAAGTTCTATTCCCAGATGATGATTTGATTGGTGGCTTTGTCCCAGCATCTGCCAATGCCAGTCTACAAAGGACAAGCGATCATTGTTTTAAGGTAACCACTCACTTTTTGGTCAAAAAATTCCACAAAATGAGATGACAAAAGTTACAAAAATGCTTCTAAACTGTAGTGATTGTAACGAAAACAAAATTGCCGGAAAAGCTCAGCATCTGGCGGCATCTGTAGAGGAGAAAACGGAGTTAACGTTTCGGGTCCGATGACCCTTCCTCAGAACAACATCCGCAGTTCTTTTGGTTTTTATTCAGTGATTGTAAAAAGGTCAGCCATAAATATGAGGTCCTCAATTAGGGCTGTTAATCTGGTTTAATCAGGAAGCCCTGGCTGACAGATATAAACAGGAATGTCTGACGTTCTGTTCACTCTGAAAGCTGGCTCTGAGGAAGCTGGATCTGTGCCATGGACTCTGCACGTGTGAATAAAAGTTGATTGGTGAGGGGATACTAGCCTCTGTGGAGTTATTCACTGGTGACAAGAGAAAAGCATGCTCCTGAAGAAATCTGCTCACAACAGTTGACTTTAAGTTGGGGTAAGCATTTCAAGCTGTAATTTGGGAGGTTTGACTCAGTTGATCTTGTTGTTGAAGACTGGGTCCAATATATGGAAGGAATGCATTTTTTTTCCAGGCAAATGACATTGGGACAGATGATAAATGCGTAATTCTCCTGACAGCTTGTGAGCCCTCAGCTTTTTCAGTTATCAGGAGCCTTATTTTCCAAGAGGCAGAGATACTAAAACCTTTCAAGAGTTGATGGATTTGGTTAAGGACTATAATGACCCCAAGCTTCCTCAAATTCTGCAATACTGTCAGTTTTACTTGACAACTAAAGAACCAGGGGAATCCAATTAGGGATTTTTGACTAGGTCGAAATGACTTGCATAAGTATGTAAATTCGATTTAACTCTGCGTGAGACGCTGAGAGACCATTTGGTATGTGAGATTAATGATGTAACCATGCAAAAGCACCTACTAGCTGAAGTCCAACTGGTTTTCAAACAGGCACTACAACCAGCTTTATCGCTGGAAAACATGGCAAGTGGAGCATATGAGTTGCAGGGTATTCCAAAGGAAGTGGATACACTTGCTGGCCCAGTGAGCTTGGGGAACACTACTTGAGTGAAGGCATTTACATAGCCTCACTCAGAACATATCCTGAATAGAGGGACTCTTCAGCATTCTGGGCCGGCCCTGCTGTTGTAGTTGCTGCTGGTATGCAGACTCAAGACAGCAAGAGTCTCTGTAGGCCTAAGCTGAGTAGGTAAACTTAGACACTGGTATTCAGGAGAGAGCACACCCTGGAAAGTCCACCTCCATGTGGTTAGGAACAGTTAAATTGCTCAGCAATGTCCAAATCAAAATCAATCAAAATAAATGCCTGGTTAAAAAGTCACCTAAGTCTAAAGGATGTTGATATCTATGAGGCTATTTCAGTGACCTCAGTCATTAAAATAAGTCATTCTGGACTCCAAACCTTAAGTTTGCTGAAGACCTTAGATAGACTCAGAACCTAAATCAGGCACCCTTCACAGATTAAGAGTACAACTTCAGATCCTGTCCTTTCGCAGCTGGATAAAGTACTCAATCCCATGCGTAGAGAATTTATATGCAGAATTGACAGGGCTGTCCTTTATGAAGCTGGATACAAGCCGTGTGCACTTGAAATTGCAGTTAAATGAGGATTCCCAGAAGTATGCTGACATTAATACCCATAAACATTTGTACCAATGACTGCCATCAGGGGTATTGTGCAATTTTCCAGCAGATGATAGAGAACATTTTATAAGGTCTGCTCCAGGTCACCATTTATCCAGATGACATGCTAATAACAGGGAAGACCAATAAGGGGCACATAGAGAGCTTGGACATGGCCCTTAGACATTTCTCCCCTATGTGCCTTAGAAGGGAAAACATGTGAGCTTCAGGTTCCCCAAGTGACTTACTTGGGCTACAAGTTGACAAGACCGGGTTACACCGGTTGGAAGAGTGAGGGTGACCAAGGGTATCCCAGCTCCCACGTCTGTACCAGAGCTTAGCTTGGGCCGGTGGCTTATTCCAAAAAGTTCATGCATAACCTGGCATACAACCTGGCACCTTTGCATCCACACAAAAAGCTCAGTCTTGGAAATGTTAGTGTAGCCAAGCCATAGCTTTCAGGAAAGTGAAGAAACAGCGATCATCCTGTAAGATGCACAATGACCCCAAGCGAGATCTGGTATTGACATACGATGCCTTTCTGTATGTTATCAGGGTAGCATTAGGGTAGCACAGGGACCCAGTGGAGAGGAACGCCCAATAGCACATGCATCCAGGACTTTGGCTAATGTAGAGTGTAAATATGCCTAGATAGGAAAGGAAGGGTTGGAGGTCATATTTGGTGCCAGGAAGTTCCACCAGTACCTGTACATGCCTAAATTTGTGCTCATAACAGACTACAAACCCCTGCTAGGTTTCCTTAAGGAGGACAATGTAATGCTGCCCATAGCTTCAGGCCTAATTCAGTGATGAGCTCTCATGCTAATTACAAATTGGAGCAGTATCCAGGAGGCCAAGTAGCAAATAGAGCTGCATTGAGCTGTCTCCTGCTGGTGGGTACAACATCTGTGGTGCTACCACTGGCAGGGCCCATAATGGTGTTAAATTTTGTGAATACGCTTCCAGTCACAGCTAACAGTATCTGAATGCAGAAAGATCCAGTCCTAGTAAAATTGAAACAGCTGGTGGTGATGGGGGAATCCAAAGGGCCATCACAACCAGAACTGAAAACATTTTGGACCCAGAGAGACCAGATCACTGTAGAGGACTACATGATATTATAAGGAGATAGAGTGATTGTCCTGAGCAAAGATAGCTGCTAGATACTGGCTGAACTCTATCAGGATCATTCAGGGTCTCCAAAATGAAGATGTTGCTGAGAAGCTCTGTCTGGTGGCCAGGATTGGATGCAGACATAGCTGTGTTGGTGGGGCAGTGCCCAGAGTGCCAACAAGGAAAGAAGTTACCACTTGCAGCTTTCCCACATTCATTGGGTGTATAAACCCTGGACTTGGTTTAACGCAACTATGCAGGTCCTTACATGGGCTCAATGTTTTTAGTCATTGTGGATACCTACATAAAGTGGTTAGACTTGCATTGAGTTCATTCATTAAACATGGGGATGATGATAGAAAATCTGTGTGCATCTTTTGCAATAGATAGACACCTGGAAGTGTTGGTCACATGTAAGGTGCTGTCATTTACCAACAGGGAATTTGAGTATTTCCTGTAGTCAAATGGAATTTGACATATAAAGACACCTCCATCCATCATCCAATGATCTGGCAGAGAGAGAATTCCAAACATTGAAGGTAGCCTTAAAGAAACAACCTGCAGCTTCACCAGATGCCAACCTGTACTGGTTCCTATTTGATTATAGGACCACCCCTCATGCAACTACAGGGATAGCTCCAGCAGAGTTGCTAATGGAGAGAAGACTACACACTGGGTTATATGGTGGAGTTAAACAGCAACAGGAATGCCAATGCCTGACACAAGACTTTGCTATGTGAGAGAGACAGTTGACTTCAGGGGATGAAGTTTGTTGAAGGAACCATGGGAAAGGCCCATTATGGGTAAGATGCACGGTTGACCGAGACCAGATCCAGGCATGTATAAGGTTTAGATATGTGCAATGGTTCTGAATGATGACCATATGAAAGTTGCAAATGGTGTAGAAGCAAAAAGTGGCTAGCTCTTCGACTGCCTTTCTGACTGTTCTGGAGGTTGTCGGCTCCCCCTCTCCTTTAAGCATTGAAGATACCTTGGAATCTGAAATGGAGTATGTTGCCACCTCGATGCCTTAGCCACCTGAAGAGGAGAATGAACTTCTTCCAAATTGTTCTGAGCACAGGAGACAAGCTACTGTGCTTTACATGCTGCCTGTATCAGAGGCCACGTGGGAGGAACCTGACCCAGTGCTGAAACGCCTTGGGGTCGGGAAAGAAAGAAGGAGAAAGAACAGGTCCATGTCCCCGGAATGAGAACGCGAGTGATGCAGTGATTGTAACAAGGTCAGCCAAGTGAATTGGGGCTGTTAAGCTGGTCCAGTTAGGGAGCCCTGGCTGACAGATAAGAACAGGAGGGTCAGATGTTCACTCTGAGAGTTGGCTTTGAGGGAGCTGCATCAGTGTCAAGGACTTTCCAGGTGTAAATAAAGGCTTGGTGACGGGTACCAGCCTCTGTGGAATTATTTCATCAACAGCTGTTGTTTTCTATGTGCAAGCCTTCTGTGGGTGATTGTGTAACTTTGTACAAACATTAGTATTTTCTGTGTCTTATCAGAACATACTTAACGGGCTTTATTTTTCTACTGACATTTACTAAAGTCAAAACTTTTATGAGTGAGAGAGAGCACCCTCTGCTGTCTGACTACACACAACATTTCACAGGAAATATATAGTATCCCTGGATTTAATAAACAAGAGTTTTAATCCAACAATTTTAACAAGTGTGCATAAGAAGCTACCGGAGAGTAAACATTTTGGTTTTAGCATGGAGTTTTTCTTCAATATTAGAATGTATCATTTCTCAGTATTCAGAACTTAGTGAAACATAATTATTTTGTAAAAAAAAAGTACTTCAAAGTTAAGATTTCTTTCTGATTTGTGACTATTTTACTTCATTACAGCACAGACTTAATGACTGTATTTCAAAATTTTAGAAACTTTCTGTTGAGGCTTGCATTGGTCAAATTGCTGTAAAAAGTGATATATTATTTGTGGTATTTATTTTTAAAAGCTTAACTTGATCATTTGTTTTTTGTTGACAAGATATAAATTCTTATTGCCGGAGATGCCTCCTTTATAAACTTGTCTAGATGTGGTATAAATAAGCCAGACTTTGTTTCGTCATTAGAAAGGGAAACAGCCTATCAGGTAGGAGAGGTCAAGACTTGAATTTTCTAGTATAATTCATTAAATTCACCAAAGAGAAACCTTTCACCCAGTTGCAATTATTCTGGTGTGCATATTGAGTTTATTACAGTTATACAACTACATTTGTACAATTGTTTACAAATACAAGCAGAAATGGCAACGTTGTTTGTATCTTCATATAATTACTAAGATGAGTGGAGAAATAATCATGGAGTCTGCTGAGTGCTCAGAAAAGAGAGCAATTTAAGTGACCATTCTTCTTGTGTCTTTGTGTCTAGTGACTGGTGTGAATGGCATCTTTCCTGCAAGTGAGGTAGGCCGCCCCCAAGTATGAACATGGTTCTGAATAGGGAGTCATAGATCATTAACAAGGGGTTGCAAATAAGTCAGATTTTGTCCAGTTCCATTTATAATTAATAGTCATCGATTAACAAATATACAATAGGGACTTTATTCTTGGATTTTTCCTTTTTGACGAGAGTGCTGGCCTCCAATACATTATAACAAACAGAAAGAGGATGTATCTCTATGTGCACTTCCCCACTTCTTGCACTACTCCAGCTACATCTATGGGATTCTGACTGCAGTCACTCCATTAGATAGTATTCTAGTCTTGTAGCCATATTTGGTAAGAACCCAAAGAGACTGCTCAAACATTGTGACCCACTGGATTTCTGTGGACTTTCATCCCTGAATCTGGGCGAATGTTCCTGAAATGAAATCTGCATTTGAAGTAGAGGTGTAGAGCTGGATGAACACAGCAAGCCATGCATCATCACAGGATCAGGAGAGCTGACGTTTCGGGCCTGGACCCTTCTTCAGAAGGGTTTAGGCCCAAAATGTCAGCTCTCCTGCTCCTGTGATGCTGCTTGGCCTCCTGTGTTCATCCAGCTCTACACCTCCTTATCTCAGATTCTCCAGCATTAGCAGTTCTTAATATCTCTGCATTTAAAGTGGTAGTTTATTTGGTGAAACTACAATTATCCAGCATCACAACCTTGTCTTTCTCTTCAGCTGAAATACACTTTAATACTGTAATTTTATCAATGAAAGCATGGTTTTCACACTCACCGTCATCTCTTTACACCTATATTGTAGAGCCAGAGCTGCTTTATTTGGCCGCTCGGTTTCTGTTGGGGAATTATTTCATCAATATATTTTTAAACTGCAACTTCTAAAATTCATTTTCTAGTTCAGTTCAGTGTATGTCATCATAACCATGGCAAAAAGGAAAATTCACTTGCGGTTAAGTCAATGACTTTAAAACGACTCTGTGTGAAGAAACCCACTATGAATATTTAGCTCAGAATTTGCAGCCACTGACAAAGGAATGGTGCATATCAATCATTATGTTGATGGCAGCTATTCACAGAGTTGACACAGGCTGTTGAGTGGACAAATCCTATTGGACATACAAACAATCACATTTGCAAAATAGGAGTAGAAGTATATTATTCACCCCCGCAAGCTTACTCCGTCATCAGATAAGATCATGACTGATCTGTTTGAATTTTGAATTCCACATTTAACAACAGTTAATTCATCTCTCTCCTAAAAACATGTAATGACCCTGCCTCCACTGACTTCTGAGGCAGAATCGCAAAACCATGATGTTTTTCTTCATCTGTGTTCTGAAAAGCTGATTCTAATTGTAAAATAGCGCCCCATATTCTGGACCGACCCACAAAGGGAAACATCCTTACCACACCCAGTTTATCAAGACCATTGAGAGTCTATCTTCTCAGCTCCAGGGGCAATGAGCCCTATAAGATAACTCACACATTCCGAGTATCAATTTCGTCAAACTCCTGCAAACTGTCTCCAATGTATTTACTCCCTTTTCCCAATCAGGAGACATGAGCTCCAGTCCCAGTGGCTGCAAAAGGGGACTTGCAGCAGGTATGAGGAGGGAATGTAACAGTTGGGTTCTGCATCCAGTCTGATTGAGGAATCATCAATGAAACATGCTTCCTCCGAATGAGTGAAAAATTTGACAGCACAAGGAAAACCAGGAAAATAAATGCCGAATTTCTCTCAATGACCTTTAACTCCATTTTTTAACAAGCACCGTTGTTTTGGTCTGTTTTCTCCAAAATTCCAAAACACTGCATTAGCTCATAAAAAGTAACTACTGCTCCTAGAATTCAAAGAAATTAGCTTCATCACTGAAAATGCCTCCAAAAAGGAACAGCTCTTACAACCACAACTTTTTCCTGTCCTCCGTCTTGGGTTACCCAGAATCTGATATAAGAAGGGTGTTGAGAAACTTAAAAGGGTTCACAAAAGATTTACAAGGATGTTCCCAGAGTTGGAGGGTTTGAGCAATAGGGAGAGGCTGAATAGGCTGGGTCTGTTTTCTCTGGAGCGTCGGAGGCTGTGGGGTGACTTTATAAAGGTTTATAAAATCATGAGGGGCATGGATGGGGTAAATAGCTAAGGTCTTTTCCCGGAGGAGGTGGAGTCCAAAACTAGAGGGCATAGGTTTATGGTGAGAGGGGATAGATTTAAAAGTGACCTAAGGGGCCACTCTTTCATGCAGAATGTGGCACATGTATAGAATGAACTGCCAGGGGAAGTGGTGGAGGCTGGTACAAATACAACATTTAAAAGGTATGTGGATGGGTACATGAATAGGAAGGGTTTAGAGGGATAAAGGCTAAATGCTCACAAATGCTACTAGATTAATTTAAAATATCTGGTTAGCTTGGACAGGTCGGACTGAAGGGTCTGTCCCCATGACTCTGACTCTGTGAATTCGATACCTCATTTTAATTCTATTTCCAAATTTTTCATTCAATCTCGAACAGTATTTTCTTTTTTGTGTGTCTGTATATGTCTCTGTTTGTTTCTCTCTCTGTGTGTGTGTGTGTTTGTGTGTGTGTTTGTGTGTGTGTGTGTGTGTGCAAACCAAAAATATTATTATTTTTCTTGGATCAGGTTAATCAGGTTAAATTTAATCGAGCTAAACTCTTTCTTTGTAAGGTGAAGGAAACTTGACTGTTTGGTTCTTTAAAGATCATGGTGTGCTAACATTTAAGTACTCACTAAACTGGTTAAGTATATCCTTTCAAAACTAAAATAACATGTTTCAGTCAGACAGGGAAAGAGAAAAATAATTAGAACCATGCAGCTTCTCCACAGTTACTGTCAGACCTGCTAAGTTTCTCCAGCACATTCTGTTTTTATTTCACTCAGAGTGCCGACAGCAGTTTGAATCCAAAGTGTGATTATTTTGAGTAGATGTAACCAGAAGACTGAACATTGTGGCCGAGGTTGTGAGTAAAGCTCCAAATATTCTAAACAATGTAATGTTGAATCAGATTGAAAACAAATCTAAATTGATGACAGAAAGAAACAAAGTGAATCATTTGATGAGGAAACTGCCAGCACACCAATAAATACACTGTTCCAGTCCATGATAGACAGTGAGGGGGATGACGTCATGGATGCATTTGAGATATTTTTTAAAAAGGGCAGACAGATATTTTCTGAAAGGTATTAATGTTGACTAAAAGGTCAACGATATCATTTTGTCAGCTGGAAAGGATTAAAGTTGTTCATTAACTGGAATGAGGTAAAGATGAACGGCGATGTCCCAGACAAAGGTTTAAGACCAGAGCTTAAATTAATTTTCCACATTCATCCCTTTCCCAGTCCCTTTCTTGGGTATTGCTACATTCGTCAGGATAATTCACAAGGAATATAGCATGTATCTCCAGCCAAAGTTAAATAATCTTCTTTATCAGCATGAATTTCAAGGTCAGAGGCAGGAATCAGATGAGCCTGTGGTTGCAAGTGGAAAGAAATGTAGGGTATGTTCTCACTTTGGCACCTCTCGGTTACTTAGAGGAGAGGTTTAACTCCTTCAGTGATATTTCAAAAGAAGGGGGAAGGATTTTTTCACAAGACCTGAAAAATGAACACATCAAACTTCCGCTCCCAAACACGTTGACATTAATGCACAAGAAAAGATGTGAGAAACGTGCAGAGCTTATGGAAAACCAGATCACTGGGAAGATGCGTGCAGAATAAAAGAATTAGATGGTAAATGAGTTACCAGAGTCAGAGCAACGGGAGAAGGAAAATTGAACTGAAACACCCATGCTGTGAAAGATAATGTTGAGTTTGGGCATCACTTATATAATTGTATGAAGCACCTGGATGTGACAGTTCTCAGAGAAAATTAATTCATAGACATTCAGATCAGGAATAAATTGAGAAATAAGCCTGTAGTCATAAATCTCAAGTTGGAGCTTGATTTTGGAGGACATCATGTCACTTAACACTATATGAGAAGGTCTTCCTTGAAAATTTGAAGGAAAATGTTTATGAAGGAAACAAATTATGAAACTAAACAATATCACACTAGTAAGATTGAGGAGAACTGAGGTTTAACACAAATGAGAGGGCCACACAGAGGAAACATGTTAATTGCACTGAAATATGTTAATAGTCACTAAAACAGATGGTCATGTTCTACTAGGGATGAATAGTTTTGTGAAGAGTGACATCTTTTCTCAGTACACCATGAGGTGAAGGAGGCAATACTGAGAGCTAAGGATAATACACCCTTTGAAAAGCATCCTCTAATCAGAAGTAATGAAGATGTGGGACAAATGAAGTCAAAGTGCTTTGATGAGATTGTTTGTGCTTTGAGGAATGAACATATATTGTGGGCGAAGAGGACACAGTGAAGTACTGTGTTTAGATTTCGAGAAGATGTTTGATAAGGTATCTTCTTTTTCTTTGGCAATCCCTCAGGGCCAAGGGCTTTGGATAGGTTGATTCTGCCAGGGCTGAACCTGAAAATTATGTCCCTTTCCCAGGATGGCAAGGTGCTGGTGTCAGTGAATCAGGTGCGGAACACTACTTGGACTGACCTGGTTTTTACCTGAATTGTGGACTTAGTCCTGAGAGGGGGAACAAGTCATGGAATGACACCCGTACCTGTCCAGGAAATGGGAGTTGGCTGAATCGCACCAGTGTTTAATGGGAGAAATAAGAGTTGTTATCCATCCTCTGGTCAGAGGAAATATGCTGGAAAAAGTGCACCTAGGACAACCTGGCTTGGTGTGAACGAAGGAGAGGGCCAGTAGTTACTTTCGGTAGCTGAGTGTGGACTCCCAGATTGAGGAACAAGTGGGATCATGAGAATCCTGCGCATTAGAAGGCACTGCTGTTGTCCCCCCTTCACCCATGGGAAAGCCCTCAATCACCATGGCAGCAGACAAAAGACGATTTTGCGGGACCAGTAGAGGGACAGAGTGGCCGTGAGGTGGCACTCATGAAATCGATATCAGCGGAAACAAAGAGCGTTCGGGTGAAATATTTACCAGGTTTGGGACCCACAAACAAGTCAAGAGTGACAATGGTCCACAGTTTCCGGTGCAAGAGTTTGAGGACTACCTGGAAAATCATGGAGTCAGACATGTGAGATTGGCTCCATATTCCCCCCTGTGACAAATGACCAGGTGGAGAGATTTGTACAAACTTTGAAATAAGCTTTAAAGGCCTCAAAAAGGGAGGGGTTGCTAAGGTAGTGGAACAAGATCCTCAGCATGTCCAGGAACACACCACATGAAATGATCTGGAGCTTGCTATCGTCTCTTATGTTCAACCACCAGCTGAGAATGATGTTTGACTTACTGCAGTCAGAAGAAACCAGAGAGCTGGTTGCATGAAATCAAGAAGGGCCGATGGCCAAAAGGGAAGAAGCTCAAGGTCAAGAGTATTCCAAAGAGGAGACAATGTGTTGGCCCGGAATTACACACTTGGGGAGAAATGGATCCTAGCTGTGGAGGTGACTCAAACAGGACCAGAGTCATATATGGTGTAGCCTGGGATGGACTGGTCTGGAGGAGACACGTGGACCGACTGGTTGTCATACCTCACCAATGGTGGAAGTTCCTCAGGATACTGAACCAGTCCAGGTGAGATCATGGGTGTTGACAGAGTCATGTATCTCCAAGCCATGGATGGTCATACTGCGGCAGGAGACAACAGCCAATTAGAGAGGGAAGTATCAACAAGAGTCTCTGGAAACCTGTGAGATCACACGAGAAAAGGTTCCTGAGGGCAGGAGACAGTCATCTAGGAATCGGCACCCCCCCTTAGAGACTAATCTTGTCAATGTGGTCTAGGGCCAGAATGTCTTGTTCATGGGGAGTGGGCCCTTTCCATGGTTTTGTGCACACACTCCTGACCATGTACATATGTTAGCTACAATGCCTGTATAATCTTTTTAATGATGTCTATATGTTGGTTAATGGAATTTGTTTAAAATAAAGGGGGGGTGTTATATATGTGGTTGGGGTGCTGCCCCTTTAAGAGATCTGATCAAGTGACTCGTGAGGCAGAGAGTCAGGGGCTCAGTCTAGAGCCAACTGTGGAGGTGTGAGCATCTAAAATGAAGTGTTCCTGTTCAGAGTTTTACCTGTGCTTCCCTTGTGTATAATTCCTGGTTTTAGCAACATTACAAACATAGCTCAAACGAGAAAGATGCATCTTCAAATTCATGAGCAGCCAAAGGTGATGTGCAGTGGATGAGGTAGTCTTCCTGGTGGATTTAGAATAAATGGGAGCTGCTTTCCTTGTGTTGGGAATTATGTTGTGACAGAAGAGCAACTGAGCTGTTGCATTGAGCTCAGTTGTTGGCTGTCTGGAGAGGTTGGAGTATGACCGTGAAAGAGGCATTTATCTGGATATGCCACAAGATTTCACCTTGTGTGTAGAGAGAGTGGCTGGCTTATGTGTGTTTGTGTGTTGGATGGAGACAAGGTGCTGATAGCTGTATGTAGTTGGGGGAAGAGGGACTGGCTTTAATGTGCAGGGGCCAAAGGAGAGCATTTCCCTGATAACCCAAATGATAAAAGCAGTACATACCCAAGACACAGAAACTAGAACGTTTCCAGTTCAATCTTGTCTTGACTGAATTACAAATGTCAGCTGAATGGTCAGACCTCATACTGAATAGTCTTGGCACCAGAAATGGAGATGTGACCATTGTCCAAAGAGGGATAGTGGCCAGGCCACTGGTGCTGGGGGAATCAGTGGGAGGCTTTCTAATCATTGGGTGCTGGCAGGGGCCACTGCCTAATGGTGAAGATAGAAACAGGCAGAAACAGCCAGGTAAGACTTTGTTTTCATCATTTTAAAATGGTGCTTTGACTTAGTGATAATTCTGGAGAAGCATTCTCTCCAGTAGCTGCAGCAGTGGTCCAACAGCAGATCTGGATCAGGAAGAGCAGGGTATTGCTCATGTGATTGCCCACATCTCCATTCTCTCCACATTTGCTCCCCACCCTTTGATCCTTGAATCCATCCAGATTGTTTGAATGTGGTGTGGGCTGATATTGCCTGCTTCCGTGGAAAATTGCCATCAGCACAGGAGCAGGCTATGGGGTGCAGTATGAAGAATTGGACTCATGTGTCTATCTTGAGGACGTGGTAATTGGTCAATACCACCCCAGGGCTCGCTCATTGAAAACGACTTAGTATCAGGCTTGGGGTTGTAAACTAGGATATGCAAAATTGCATGCATGCCTGCCTGAGACCACACACCGATTTCAAAACCCTTATCCTAATCTTCCTTAGATTCTTCACAGAATCCAGACTCACATGGAATGGCCAATATTCCAAGGCACTGACAAATGATCATGCTTATAGACGCAAGGGGCAACACATTTTAATGTCTTCAGGGAAAGGGTGGAAGGGAATTTTTGTTACCTTATCACTTTTTTATTTTTACACTACATTTGATAACATCTCTGAAATATTAAATAAAGCTAAAACACATTCACAGATTATTGAAAAACTTTATAATTACAATAGCAGAGCATTTCTTTTTCTGATTTACTATATCAATACTGTAATTGAGGCAGATGTACAATAGCATTTTTGCCACAGTGACAAAATAATTACTTGACAATGGCCATAAAAAGAATAATTACCCTTCAGATTGAAATACAAAGCTGCGCATTTTCTTTCAGAACTCATGTGTAATGCCGTGGTATCCTATATTGTATTAAATTATATCAAACATGCTTAATCCCATTAATGACATTGCAATTTTGATTTTATTTCAAAGATGGTATTAGTATAATTCCAAAGTGTTGTGACACACACAAGCTAATTATCTGAAACTCTTGTTCTAATAGCAGTGTATTTTGATAGAGCGGTACCCTAACCCATTTTCACTTATAAAATTCATATTACGAAAGAATTCTTGCCATTGCTGAAGTAAAGACACATTTTGTTGAAGGTTTTTGTCTTGTACTCATCAGGGAAATTCACAAGAATACCAATTCAAGGGGAAAATCGACAATTATACTGTATGAGAGGAGTGTGCAGGTTGGTTGGCAAGTGACCTCAGATTGGCAGAGGCATTGCCATGGATAATGCAGCAGCTAATGACAGTAAGAGCCAAACATTATTTACTTCTGTCATTTTTTTGGTCCTGAGAAGTGCCTGTTATACCTCTGACTACCTGCAAAGGCAAAGTATCTTGAATGTTAAATGTAAAGGTTTCCAGTGTACAGTAGCAGCAAGAATCGGGTCTTTAGTATTTTGTATTATATTAAAAGTCATTTGCTAAGGTAAGAAGTAAGAATAAAATAAGCAGTCAGTTTTTACAAAGAAGTATAAAAACATGAGGTTACAAACAATATGTATTCATGCTCATGTTCATTAAACTAAATGGGACTGGCTGTATTAATACACTAACAAATGATTAAATCCCAAACATCAGAACGGTATGTAAAATTTGGTACAAAGTTGCCATAGTTCCAGAGGACCACAGGGCTGCCCTCTCATTAGAGAGGCAAATGGTGAGTTTAACCAGAGGGTCATCACACCTCGGAAAAGGGTCAAGTTTGAGAAGTTGGACCTCCATGGTGACTTGAGCTAACATTCTGAACCCATGCTATTGGCATTACTGTATTATAAACAAGCCAGCTGAATTAACCAGCTACCTGTATACTACTGCATTTGATAAGAACATTTTTGCTGGTCAATCAATATGGTAATGGAATTTGTAATGAAATGTATAAGGTCATAGTAAAGAATACTGTCAGAGTGTGAAGACAAGTCTGACTTTTGTTTGAAGAAAGTTCTATCTGAAGTGAACATGAAGTTTGTTGAATAGTCTCAGTTTCCATCTAGGTGTGTCAATTTAGCATTACAAAGTTGCCATTGCAAGGATCCTAACAATTTGCCATAACCAATGACACCTGTCAGCAAGACTTTCTCAGGTTCAACAGTGACTGCATCTTTCTGACGTTGCCCACAGGGCTGCACCCCCCCCCCCACCCCCCCCCTATGGTGGATACTAATTTGCAGATGTTAGCTGGTGATATGATAACATGTTACTGCACTGATTAGCACTACTTTTGCAAACAAGAAACAAATCCAAAAAAAAGGAGTTTAAAAAGTGCAGTGTGACAGTTATGGGTTAAGAATAGATTAAATTCCAAGAGATTGCAAGGCATCCTGTGATAATCAGATTCCTTTTAGCGTTTAAATGTTTCATGTATTTTCTGGCAATTTTCAGGGCTATTGCCTTCTGCTTCCTGAAAGATAAAGTAAAGAAGTTTGATTGTTTTGAAATGTACTTAAATTTGCTTGTACAAATAACTGTGTTTTCTTCAATTACCAAAACTACCAGACTGAGGAATGCATAAAGACATAATCAAGGAGATGTTCAGTAAAACTGGAAAAGGTGTAACATGGAACCTTCTGAGGCCTCATGCAGAGTCATTTTGAAGACATTCAGAAATTCCAATTTGAAGACAGTTGCTAGTTTGACAAATTGCACTAACAAGCAAGACAGGCATATCACTTCCCTGGATTAAACATGTATTTACAAATGAAGCCAAAGTTCTACACTTAAAATAGTTTAGTGTGACATATTCCAAAATAGTCCTTCAGTGTGGAATGGGGTTAAAGGGGAGTGTTTAAGGGTTATTTTTCATTCAATATCCTTTTTGTGAAGAAAAATAGACTTACTAAATTACTTAATAATAAAATGTGAGGCTAGATGAACACAGCAGGCCCAGCAGCATCTCAGGAGCACAAAAGCTTTTGTGCTCCTGAGATGCTGCTGGGCCTGCTGTGTTCATCCAGCCTCACATTTTATTATCTTGGATTCTCCAGCATCTGCAGTTCCCATTATCTCTCTTACTAAATTACTTTGTTCTTTAATAGTTCGGTAGAAATTTTATTGCTCAACTGAAGCCTGTGAGGAAGAATTTCCTCTTATTATGCTGTTTCCATAATGTAAAGATCTCACAGGCTATAAGCTGGTCTGAGGACAATATCCCAACCAACTAAACTAAGAAAGCCACCTGACACATTAGAAAGAGAAAGGTTCTTTTTCCAAGATCAAATGTTCTTCACTGTTTGTAATAAATTCACTCCACTGCATTTGTCAGAATAGTTTGGGGGCGGAGTGGTGTAGATCATTTGCAATAAAATATTTCCTGATTTTAATATGGTAATTACATTAGAAATCCACCAGGAAGTCTTCCTTTGATCACAGCACTTTCAGAATTGCTGTATAAATAACCAAAAGGAATTGTTAGCTGCCTGACAGCAAAATAAAACATTTCAAAGAGCAAGGAAATGTTGGAAAAGCTTGAAAATAGGAAAAAAAAATTAAAACGTGCTGCCCATGATTTTAAATCTTCCCTCATAGGGAGATGAAGTGTGTGTTGCTTGAAAACCAGGTATTTGTTATTATACTGGAATAGAACGTTTATTTTTACTCTGTATGCGTATGTGGCACTGTACTAACCAGCTCAAAGTATTTCATGAAGTTTCTATGTCATATATAACAGACTGCTTGGAAATGATCAGATGTGTCATCCATTGCAAAATGAGGAACTGGTTGAGTTAGGGTGGATGGTAAATAGATTGTAAAGAATTGTTCAGTAATAAATAACTTATGCTGTTGAACATTCACATTTGTCATTTCTGCCTTTCACTGTAAAATGTACCTACAAAAATTTTCACCTGTTCAAGGAATTAAATTACTGGTAGCCTAAAGCCTCCAAAAGCCAGAATGCCACTTGTATTGTGGGACCATCATCTGATCATTTAAAATTAGCTTTTTGCAAAGAGTGATTTCCACTCAAATAAGAAGTTCCTGTAATGTCTTTCTGAACAGTAGAGGGTGCTGTTACTCTTTCGTTCCATGATGAACCACAAATGAAGGAGGAGGGGAAATACCCAATAACATTTGAGTTGACTTTAAAGTTAGCTTGCAGTGGAGTTACAATTTTAAAAAAGTGCACAACATGTAATTAAGAAAGTGCAGTCCAATGCTGTTTAGAAAGCTATTTTTGGGTTTATCATTGTGTTTATTAGTTTAACCTGTCCATGTTTAAGCTTCAGCTGAGCAAAATTTATGTAAAAATAGTTTGGGGTTTCTTCAATATAAAACATGCATCACCATGAAATTAGTTCAATATTCATCTCAAAATGAAAGTCAGATATTTTGCCTGCAAATTTCCAGGCTAAATTATTTTTAATACGTGAAGAATTCATTACTATCTTCCCAATAGTAATTAGGGTTGATCAGTAAATTCTGGCCTTAACAGAGATACCCACATCCTGAGAATGAATCCAGAACTGCTGAGTATATCTTAAAGGGATTTTTAATTGCATCCCCAATCTTCATTTATTTGGTCAATAATTAAAATATATTTATATTAATGTATTATTAATATTACTTCCACAATTTGTGGCACTATCTGCAATAGTTAACTTTATCTCCTAATTTTACTGGATTAACCAGCATAACAGCAGTTACTAGTGGTGTACCGCAAGGGTCAGTGTTGGGTCCACTGCTGTTTGTCATTTTTATAAATGACCTGGATGAGGGCGTAGAAGGATGGGTTAGTAAATTTGCAGACGACACTAAGGTCGGTGGAGTTGTGGATAGTGACGAAGGATGCTGTAGGTTGCAGAGAGACATAGATAAGCTGCAGAGCTGGGCTGAGAGGTGGCAAATGGAGCTTAATGCAGACAAGTGTGAGGTGATGCACTTTGGTAAGAGTAACCAGAAGGCAAAGTACTGGGCTAATGGTAAGATTCTTAGTAGTGTAGATGAGCAGAGAGATCTCGGTGTCCATCTACACAGATCCTTGAAAGTTGCCACTCAGGTTGACAGGGCTGTTAAGAAGGCATACAGTGTTTTAGCTTTTATTAATAGAGGGGTCGAGTTCCGGAACCAAGAGGTTATGGTGAAGCTGTACAAAACTCTGGTGCGGCCGCACTTGGAGTATTGCGTACAGTTCTGGTCACCGCATTATAAGAAGGATGTGGAAGCTTTGGAAAGGGTGCAGAGGAGATTTACTAGGATTTTGCCTGGTATGGAGGTAAGGTCTTACGAGGAAAGGCTGAGGGACTTGAGGCTGTTTTCATTAGAGAGGAGAAGGTTGAGAGGTGACTTAATTGAAACATATAAAATAATCAGAGGGTTAGATAGGGTGGATAGGGAGAGCCTTTTTCCTAGGATGGTGACGGCGAGCACGAGGGGGTATAGCTTTAAATTGAGGGGTGAAAGATATAGGACAGATGTCAGAGATAGTTTCTTTACTCAGAGAGTAGTAAGGGAATGGAACGCTTTGCCTGCAACGGTAGTAGATTCGCCAACTTTAGGTACATTTAAGTCGTCATTGGATAAGCATATGGACGTACATGGAATAGTGTAGGTTAGATGGGCTTGAGATCGGTATGACAGGTCGGCACAACATCGAGGGCCGAAGGGCCTGTACTGTGCTGTAATGTTCTATGTTCTATGAACAGCAGAGGTCAGAACAGGACATGCAAAAAAAGTATAATGCTCAGTAGATCAGGCAGCATCTGAGGAGTGAAGAGTAAAATTAATATTTCAGATCTGTGATCTTTCATCACAACGCTGATATTCCCAACATTTTCTGTTTTTGTTTTAAGTTCCCAGCACCTGTGGTATTTTGCTTTCACACAATGATTGAAACCAGAGCATCTTATGAGCATGAGGCAACCACCTACAAACTGATGTCCATTTCAAGCCCACCGACTCCCACAGCTACCTGGAATACACCTCCTCCCACCCACCTTCCTGCAAAAATTCCATCCCCTATTCCCAATTCCTCCGCCGCATCTGCTCCCACGATGAGGCATTCCACTCCCGCACATCCCAGATGTCCTCGTTCTTCAAGGACCACAACTTACCCCCGCAGTGGTCGAGAACGCCCTCGACATTGTCGTCCGCATTTCCCGCAACACATCCCTCTCACCCTGTCCTCACGATAACCGCCAAAGGAGAATCCCCTAGTCCTCACAGACCTCCCCACCAACCTCCGGACACAACGCATCATCCTCCGACACTTCCGCCATCTACACAATCCGACCCCACCACCCAACACATTTTTCCATCCCCACCCTTGTCACCCTTCCGGAGAGACCACTCTCTCCGTGACTCCCTTGTTCGCTCCACACTCCCCTTCAACCCCACCACACCCGGCACCTTCTCCTGCAACCGCAGGAAGTGCTACACTTGCCCCCACACCTCCTCCCTCACCCCTATCCCAGGCCCCAAGATGACTTTCCACGTCAAGCAGATGTTCACCTGCACATCCACCAATGTGGTATACTGCATCTGTTGTACCTGGTGTGGCCTCCTCTACATTGGGGAAACCAAGCGGAGGCTTGGGGACCGCTCTATGGAACACCTACACTCAGTTCGCAATAAACAACTGCAACTCCCAGTCGCGAACCATTTCCACTCCCCGTCCCATTCCTTAGACAACATGTCCATCCTGGACCTCCTGCAGTGCCATAATGATGCCACCTGAAGGTTGCAGGAACAGCAACTCATATTCTGCTTGGGAACCCTGCAGCCCAAGGGTATCAATGTGGACTTCACCAGCTTCAAAATCTCCTCTCCCCCCAGCGCATCCCAAAACCAGCCCAGCTCATCCCCTCCCCCCACTGCATCACACAAACAGCCCAGCTCTTCCCCTCCCCCCACTCCATCCCAAAACCAGTCCAACCTGTCTCTGCCTCCCTAACCTGTTCTTCCTCTCACCCATCCCTTCCCCCCACCCCAAGTCGCACCTCCATCTCCTACCTACTAACCTCATCCCACCTCCTTGACCTGTTCATCTTCCCTGGACTGGCCTATCCCCTCCCTACCTCCCCACCTATACTCTCCTCTCCACCTATCTTCTTTTCTCTCCATCTTCAGTCCGCCTTCCCCTCTCTCCCTATTTATTCCAGAACCCTCAGCCCATCCCCCTCTCTGATGAAGGGTCTAGGCACGAAACGTCAGCTCTTGTGCTCCTGAGTTGCTGCTTGGCCTGCTGTGTTCATCCAGCTCCACACTTTGTTATCTCGGATTCTCCAGCATCTGCAGTCCCCATTATCACTTATGAGTATACCTTTTCTGCAGGTCCTGCGACACAGCTGCTTGGTTTTAAAATTGTTGAGATTTCCTCCACATCCACTGTAAATAAAGGTCTCACAGTTGCCAGTGGAATTATTGTAGAAGTATTTAGTTATGGATTTGTTACAATCACCCTTGACTGCAGGGTCCATGCAGAGATTTGGAAGATCTGAAAATGTCAAAACTGTTGAGATAAAGACAGATATCAAAATAATTAATCTTGACATGTTTAAGATCAGAAAATTAACACCAAAATAATTTCAAGATCAACTGTGATTAAGGTAATATTCTACAAACTGCCGTGAACACCTACTCTACTCTCAGTGCTCGATAAATGAATCAGCAGTGCACCATTTTCAATATCAAACAGACTTGATGGAAACACTGACCATAATCTCACAGCTCCCAGGAACAATCCCATGGTGCTTTCATTAATCCCTACTGTATCAATTGAGAAACTCCTTTTTTCTGCCCCCACGTTAAAGGTGCCCAAATCTTGATTGGATGTTTAATTTAACCTAACTACGTTTCGGTGTTTTGTATCAGAGAACAGAATCAAGCTCTGATTTTAACAGAGTGAGCGAGTTGTGCAGGAGATGAATAGCCAAAGGCAGATAGCAAAGTTTCTTAACCTAGACAAGGGGATCTTAATACCTGTCCAAAGCTGTTAGGATAGAAATGCCCTTTCCTTGTCCTTTTAGGCTTGTCTCCGTACCAATCAACTGGCGGTCTGAGTGTTTATTTTTCCCTTTATCTCTCATTGTTTTACCAGCTTTCTCAGCCGCTTTTCTCCTTGTTAAGTTCTCACAATCTTTAATTTCCTCACGTTCCTGACATTACATGTATTTTTTTTGAAATTGTAAAATGATACATTCTATCAATGCAGTCTAATTGGTGCCTAGGTCTTCCAGTCTTTCCCCCTTCAATAAAACCCTTGGGGTTTAGCCAAAATCCCAGTCTAGTGATAGCTGCACTCCCAATCTTGAAAGACAAAGCATACCGGTTTAAAACAAAGTGTGTCATGTGCTAATGTTTTTTTTGGGTAGTGAACAAGCAACTGTCTGTGCAGGTTATTATTAACACCCTGCCAGCTTATACTGGCCTACCCCCTGGTGTGTTTTGAACAATTACACAAGAACCATGTTGTAAAATAAAGCTCCATAAATGGTGGTGATCCTGCTTATTTGATGATCTCACCCAGACCCTTGCAAACAAGAGATACTGAACCAAGACAGATAAACAGAGCCATCTAATTGGTGGGAAAAGCTGCAAAGCGTACGTGGCCTACTGTGGTTCCCACACTCAAAAGAGGGAGCGAGCCACTGTTAATGAGGAAATTCATCGGCTTTCATCAGAATAGGTGGTGTAAAACCTTAAAGCGGAATAGAAAGCCCAAAACTCAAAAGGTACACTCCTTCTGAAGGCCACCAGCAGAGCAGGGGAACTCCAATGTGTTCCTTTTGCCTAGTCAAAGGGAGGCAGAGGTTAATAACATAAGTCCTTTCCTTGAGGGAGATTGAGGTGTTATACTATTGTCTGAGGTGTTTTACTGCTTCCCATGTGTCTGATAATGGAGTAGAAATTTCCAAAATCAAACAGTGTGGGGGATTATGGCAAGATGGTGAGGGTGAAGGGATGGGCCCAATTTGCTGACATTCCGGAGGAAATTTTGCCAGTCGCTTGGAATTCTGTTTGGAAGTGGGGCCGTGGCTGGCAACATCATTAAAAGAAAATCAACCAGGCTGGTTGTCTGTTGTGTTTCTTTTCAGCCATGCTTTCCAGTGCAGGAGCAGGAGAGTTGAAGTGAGCACCATTTGACAAGAACATGGGGGTGACCTGTTTGTGGTCACACCTCCCACGAGAGGAAGAGAGGAGCCAATACAATATCGACCATGAAAGAAAAGACTGAGCTCCTGGGAAAGGAGAAAATGAGATTGTCTACCCTCAGGAAAGTGTATATAACTTGCAATGAACAATACTGAAAAGTCCGGGAGAGTCTCAACCACGTGCAGGACACTCCATCTTTACTTGCAAAATTTCAACATGTTTCTGTGCAGTACTTGACAACATTTCCATCAATCTAAGCAGCTCAGGAGGGCTCCCTGATGCCATCCTTCCCACTGGCTGCCCAGTCCAGGAAGGAGTTTGGTCCATTTTACTGCTGGTATTTCACTGATGGCAGGGTGGTCACTCCACCACATTGAAGCTGGTGGCTGCTCGTGGAAGCAGCCTCCTTGTGCCAGATGTAATGGGCACTACTGTAGGCACCACCGTGCAAAGAAGGGCTTGTGCGCAAGAAAGGCAAGCCCCTAGGGACCCAAAGAGTCCCCAGATTTTCATATTTCTCATTTACTTACATGTGGAAAAGAATTGTGGAAAGAACTGGAACAAATCAGGAATCTATGAAATGATTCCCAAATCCTGAGTTGCTGCAATGGGCACTTGTATTAATGTCATGACCCAAACGAAGTTTGGAAAGCAACTGAAGAATGTGCTGAAGCATTCCTTTTCTTGAATTGCTAAATTAATGAGATGGTGAGATAAACTGAACATTTTCCAGCACTGGAACTCATTCCTGCCTTTATCTGCTGTCTGATTGACTGAACTAATAATAGTATCAGAGACAGCTGAAACTGATGAAGGCACATGACCCAGAATATCTTACATCACAGTGTTGTATTTCTCAGTACAAAACGTAAATCATTATTGTGGTATAAGATGTGGTCTGTAACAGTCCAATCATTTCTATTAAACTTTATGGACCCTCAGATTAAAAGAATCATGACATTTCCATCGCAGAGAATGAGCAAATTTCTTTTAAAAATGCAACATTATTTAAAGTTAGTTGCACATGCAAATAAAACTGGTCAAGTATCAGGATTTATTCTGCTGTGTATCATCTATCAGATTCCATAAATTCCTCAGCTCTTTTGCCAGTTCATGTGAAAACCAACAACAGCATTTAAAGTGCTGCAACAGAAGGACACGTTCGGCAATCATAAGGTGCTATTACAATGTTGCAGCTGACTTACGACTGAACCCAGTTCAGAGCTGCATTTAGTAGAAATTCTATTACACTGGAAGCCATATAACAAACGTTATAACAATACTTCCTAAGACTTATGTGATGATTTTGAAACATGCAGTTTACAGGGAATTGCATCCCTACTTGCAAGGAGTAACAGTCGGAGAATTGAACTTCAAAGTTGTTGCGCTGTCTCCATCCTACCTTCAACATACAGGTAGACGATTAATGCAACGACCCGGATAATGTTCTCGTGACCTGGATTTGAATCCAGCCATAGTAGATGGTGGAATCTGAATTTATTAAATATCTGAAATCAGGAGTCTAATGGTGATCATGAAACAACTGTAGATTGTTGGGGAAAACAGACATGTTTCAAACTGGCTGATCTTTCATCCTAGGCTGCCTTAAGTAATATCAGATTCTTTAAAAGAAAGTATGGAACAAAAAGTTGTTTGAAAGTAGGATTTGTAAATAGTTTTGTAGTTACGTCATTATTTTGATCTTTTACATATATTGATCAAATCTACTATGCTGAACTTTATGTGTATATTACCTCAGTTTAGAGACACTGATTATCTCTGAAGTCTATAACTAATCTGCATAGGTTTTCTTGAAACAACTTGTATTCAATTGTTATTTTTAAGTTTTTTTTTATATTCAAGGTACTAACAGTAATATACTGCTAGACTCTAACTCTCCAGGACACTTTGATTATATCAATTTGACATTTAATCATCAGGAGGTGACACCAGATAATGTCAAGCAGTCATACAAAAGACACTGCCCCGCTATATTACTAGATAGTTATAAACTTAGTAAATTAACAGGGAAAGCATGCTCCCGCAAAGGCCTGACATCTTAGAGAACCAGGAAGTGATGTTCGTAAGATAACCTTAGGAAGCCAGGCACTACTACCACCTAACTAATCTGTGGCTAATCATATCGTGTCTATGCTTTGACAAATCAAAGCTCAGCGATGTAACAAAGGAGCGGCTAGCGTTACCAAGAGTTAATAAGCAGTTACTCTTAGTAACCAGGTGTGCAGTGAGATAAGGTGACAAACGAAGAACTTCAGTCAACAGAACAAACCAGGAGACAAGTGACCAGTCAGCCAGAAGTCACAATCTGGTGAATCCGGACTGACTGAGTCCACTGTCTATATTAAACTTACACTTTTCCGATTATTGTGAGCAAGTTGGTACATGCTGTGAAACATGTGAAAACCATCTCATGCCAGGAGTGGCCTTGTAAGCAGGGCTTGAAAGACCTTTCAGAATTCAGGCTGTAGTTCTAATTTATTTAAATCTCATTATGAAAGTTAAATAGAATACTGCAGACTATGTTTGACTCACAGTCTCTGGGCTCTTGGTTCTTCCCTAGCCTGCTTTCCAATGCAGATGAGTACATGGGGAAGACTTTGCAATCAGGCAGTCTATCAGCAGCCAACCCAGAAGTGAAATGGCCCCTAATTGGAAAAGCCGTAAGCTGTGCAAATGTCTGTTCTTTCATGCAGCAGGAGAGAGTCTCCTGAGGGGAGGGATGACAGCAAGCAGGTCAGGGTCTGGGTTTCCAAGTGGGTCAGCGGAATGAGGCAGTGAGCAATTTGGGTGGGGAAGATGCAGTGAGGGCTGCATTCGAAGCATTGGAGCTGCCCTCCTGAGCGAGACTGAGAGTGCGAGTGTGAGCGCACATGTGAGAGCACGAGAATGAGCTGGAAAAAGAGTGAGACAGCCTGAGCGAGAAAGATTGTGAGGGAGGAAGTGTGTGTGTGCGTGTGCGTGCGCATGTGTGTGTGTGTGCGCGCACATATGAGGGAGACAGAGTCGCCTTTTGTTGTAGGCAAGGACCTGGATGTTTTGGTGTATGGGCAGGACATTCACTTACCCCAGGGGCAGCAGTGGAAGCCAATGCACTACGTCATGGTCCATGATTACTGCTTGGGAATACACAGAAAGTGGTCAATGACCTGCTCCACTCCACCAGCCTTAGAGACACCATTTTCTCTTAATCTCACATTCACTGTTACAGTACCCACTGCCCATGCTGTTTCACTCTTGTTTCCTGCAATATTTGCCTTCACTCAAAGTCACCCCCTCAATCCCTGACACCACAAACCCTACAAGCCTTCTGCACTGCTTATTCACTTTGGGCTACCCCCCCCCCCCCCCCCCCCCGACCCCCCGCCACCTGCACCAAAATTAGCAACTGTGCCACCCACTTTCATCTCCCTTAAGACCTGCTTCTCATTGCAAGAGGAAACAGACCCCAATGTGGTGGTACACTGCCGAACATTTGACTCCTAACTTGGGGAGAGGTTCTTTAGTCTAACCAACTCAAGTGTGCAAATGGCCGTGTCACAAATCTGCATTGGAGTTACAGGCTGCCCTTGAATTACCTTCCCAGGGCTGCCTGAGTGAAAGCTATGTTCCTTGACTTGACTATGCACCAGTGACAACTATGGCAAACCTCCTGGCTTTGCAACAACAGTACACAGCAAGGCTAGTAATGTGAACTGATGTCACCGGCTGACAGCCCACAATGGTCAGAAAGTCAGTGCAAGACAGGGATGCTGTGAGCATTCAGATAGACAGAGTGAATAAGTCTATGAAAGCTAGCACACAGGCTAGAAATACAGCCTGATACAGTCCATGAGTTCAGTTCATGTCCCTGTTTCTTTGTGGCAGTATTACAATAATATTTGCTAATGCAGTCATGCAGCACCAAAAAGTACATAAGCATAAATGGATCAGATGTGAGCCTTGAGGGCCCTTAGAGACTGACACATGTTGCCAATATCTGTGGATGGAGGATGCATGTGGCTGGTGCCCTTGGGACATTTCCTGCAATGTTGATGCCCAGAGTCCAACATGGAGGACCACTGGACCATGTGGCGAGTTGAAGTTGCCAGATGCCTGTATTATCTTCCATGTTAGGAATTCTTGACATTTCCAATTGAACAAAGAACTGTGGATGCTGGAAATCTGAAGCAAAAACAAATTGCTAGAGATGCTTAGCAGGTCTGACAGCAGCTGTGTGGACTTTGACAGAAGTGACCCTTCTTTATTCATGATATGTGGCTTGTTCAGTAGATATGGTTAGATGGGAAACTGAACACAAATGAGGCGAGTTTGGCTGTTAGCATGGCATTTACAAGCAAGAATCCCTTTGGTAACTTGATGCTGCACAGCGAGAAATTCACCTTGCTGCTCGTTAAATGCATAAAAGAGACCATGAGGTGCTTCTGGCTTTGAGACAGGCCTTGCTAGATCTCTAGCGTGATTCTGCCAAGCATCTCTCCATAGCCCACCTCATTCATTTAAATTTAAATGTCTGCCCCTTGTTTGAGCCATGTTACTTTCTACATCCTTCATTCACTCAAAATACGTGTAACTACTTACGGCGCACTTCATTGGTAACTTATTCAAGTCAATAAGAATCATTATAATTTTAATCTTTGGGTGAAGCACTGTTGATGGGAAAGCGTGCTGCTGATTCACTATCATTATACCTTCCTATTGCTAACAGTACTTTTTTCTACCTCTGTGTTTCATGTGTGGACCTGATGCCAAAAAGTTTCACAAGCATGAATCCGAGAAAAAAGTAGTTGATTAAATTAAGAAGACCAAAATTTATTTAGAATTCAGTGAGGATGACTTCAATGGACGAATAAAGTAACTTCAAAAACGAAAACAGGAATTGGTAGAAAAATTCAGCACATCTGATAACATCCGTGAAGGAAGAAGCAGCATTAACATTTTGCGTTGAATATGAACAGAAGTTTGGTACAGAAGCAGAGCAGGAATATAATAGTTTACGACCCATGCAGCTACTATAGAAACATTTACTTGGAGCAAGTGAGACAAGTTAAAAGGAGAAATTATTCTCATTGCATGCTCCAGTATTATTGTGGATAAAGGGATATTACCAACAATGTTTTAGTACTGTTTTCAAATTCTATAGGAGATGTGTTGGTTTCAGTGTTTTCCGTCCACTGTAAGCAGTGGGTATTGCAACCAAGGAATTTAAAGAAACAGTAACTGTAGGAACTCAACAAGCTGGTAACAAAGATTGGCAAAAGATCTAGAGGTCCCAGAGCCAGTGGGGAGAGAGAATGTGGCAGGGCAGTTGTTACATATTTAATGAATATTGGTTGGTTAATGGTGAAGACTTTCTTCTTGTCCTGTAAATGGCCATCAAAATATAAAAGAGATTTGACAATACCCACACTTTGACAAAAGTGCAAATACCTGAGGCAAAAAAAAAGTTTATTATTTTTTCACAGGATGAGAGCGTCATTGCTCAGCCAGCATTTATTGCACATCCCTAATTGCCCAGATGGCAGATAAGAGTTAGCCACATCATGATGGGTCTGGAGTCACATGTAGGTCAGATGAGGTAAGGTCTAGGCCCGAAACGTCAGCTTTTGTGCTCCTGAGATGCTGCTTGGCCTGCTGTGTTCATCCAGCTACACACTTTGTTGTCTTGGATTCTCCAGCATCTGCAGTTCCCATTATCTCTGAGGTAAGGTTAGCAGTTTCCTTCTCTAAAGGATGTTAGTGAGTCAGATGGGTTTCTTTTCCTGACAATCAGCAATCAGTTTGAATTGCCTATAATTGGAGCACTAAATATCTTTTTTTTTAAAATGGCAATTTTGTAATTGCAATCCATGATGCAGGCTAATAGTCAATGTCATTTGTGTGAGGTGGGCAGCTTTCCAGGTTCACTAAGATGCTGACTAGATGGCACTGTAGTATCAATTGAACAAGACGGATTTATGGCATCATGGCATTATATCTTAAACCCGGCCAGAGTGCAGTTCTACAGAAGAGTAAATAGCCACCAGAATAGAACCTGATGGCATCTTAAGTTAAAATGTTGAGAACAACACTTATTCGCTCGTGTTCAAACAAACATCCTTCAGGCTGATTAAAACAGGCTTAATTATTAAAACCACAGCGTCTCTTTCTGGCTGTGTTTTAAGACTTTTGTTGGTTCAAGTCTCAATCTGGATGCTACTGGCTACATGGATTCAGTTTTTATCCCCATCAGATTTATTACAACAAATAAGCGATTTACAGATACTTTGATTCTTGAAGTACCCCACCTCTGTAGAAATCATTGATTAAGATGTACAATTGAATAAGCAGTAATTCCATATGCTTACCTGAAGAAATGTTGTGGAAGGTACTTTGAGTATTAATCAAGTTAATGAGGAACATACAGGTCTGCTATCTTACTAAACTGATGGAACAACTGAACGATAGGAGGGAGAACATCAATCATAGGGTGCTGTGATCCCACCTAATGTTACGACCGCTCAGGTCAGAACCCGCAGTGAAATCTGGCTTGATAGATTATATTTCATTTTATTTTGAAAACATGTCAGACTTTCATGAAATAACAAGCATGCAAGGTTGCAGATTTAGTTTCAATAATAAAACAGAAGTTGACTACACAAAATAAAAAAAGTGAACGATTTCAAAAAGCAAAACAAAGTCCCATCCAATTACCCACTTTTACAGTTAACCAAAATCCAGGGAATTTAGATAACAAGGTGTGGAGCTGGAGGAACACAGCAGGCCAGGCAGTATGAGAGGAGCAGGAAAGCTGATGTTTTGGATGGGGACCTTTTTGAAGAAGGGTCCTGACCCAATACATCAGTTTTCCTGCAATTCTGATGCTGCCTGGCCTACTGTGTTCCTCCAGATCCACACTCTTATCTCAGATCCCAGCCTTGGCAGTTCTTCCTATCTCCAGAGAAATTTCCCTTCCCTGTCCAATTTGTAGGATTTGATTGAATTGTTTCTCCTCAATTCCTGTTATGGGAACTTTAGCCTGGAAAACTCACATAATTGAGTTACAGGGTAGCACGGTGGCTCAGTGGTTAGCACTGCTGCCTCACAGCGTCAGGTGCCTGGGTTTGCTTCCGCCCTCAGGCGACTGTTTCTGTGGAGTTTGCATGTTCTCCCCGTGTCTACGTGGGTTTCCTCCGGGTACTCCGGTTTCCTCCCAAAGTCCAAAGACATGCAGTGTAGGTGGATTGGCCATGCTAAATTGCCTGTAGTGTTCAGCAAAGTGTAAATTAGGCGTGTTACAGGGGGATGGGTCTAGGCAGGATGCTCTGAGGGTTGGTGTGGACTTGTTGGGTTGAAAGGGCCTGTTTCCACACTGGAGGGATTCTATGATCTGTGAATGGTTAGATCATCCTTAGACTTTTAACCATCAGCAGAGTTCTAACCAAAGATTTGTGGCCTGGAAGTTTGACTGAATTCTGATTGAAGTAACAAGCACCATTTCCAGGAGAATCTATGCTGATTTCTGACCCCAGTCAGGTCTCCTTCAAACTGAATACAAAAGCTTCATCACTAAATTAAACAAAACTTGCTTAGCCTAGATTCTAATTGCTTAATGTTTTCTCATTCCTTAAAAACCCCAATATGAACAAACAAATATCCACTCATACTACAGTGTCCCTATAGTCACATGCCCTCACTGACACATATTGATTTAAAAGTCATGGTTCTGAAAGACTAATTTAATTTTTAAAACCTGTCACGAAAATAGACTTATATCCAGATCATTTAAAATTCAAAGTCAAACTATCTACATACCAAAGAGTGCATACCTAGTCTATTGTTGCTACTCATTTAAACCTCTATAGTTTTATTTTTCCATTCTAACCTTTCAGGTTGCACAAACAAAGATTGAGCTGCATGGGTTGTAAAATACTGGCCTTCAACTCAAACTAAATATCCATTGCCAAGTGAGTTCAGTTGAAACAGCCCCTCTTGTTTTGAACTTATTCAGCAAATACTGTTCTCCTTCTGCAGCCTTTCCCACTGTTATGGCTGCCAAGTGCAATAGTCCTCAAAGCCAAAGCTAACTTTCAGGTTTCCAAGTTTCTCTGCCCAAATAAAACAAACCACGCGTAGGTATGTTCTTTCCGCTTTTCTGCTCTGAAAATGTTCGTTCCTCACAAAAAAAATCTCCAAGCAAACTGAACGGTTTGTAGCAAGCTTATAGATCCAAGTTGAGAGCAATGAAAGTAGATTGTCTGTCTTGCTGTTAACTGACTTTCAACACCCCTTCACTGCTTTGCATCTACCTTCAATACATGAACACAAGTCTACAAGTCTTTCATCCTTGGCTTATATTGCCAAGTTAGATCTCAAACTGAACAAAGGGCAACATCAAAAATTTTGGCGCAAAAATGTTGCTCTTCTGCAAGTTTTAAAGGTCTAAATTTCTGAAAGCTAACTCTATTCCCGCATGCTGGGTTCCTGTTGATGGGAAATCTAACAATTTGTTTGGAATATCTAGTTTATATGAATGCACATCGTAAATATACACCCATTCAAACGTGTTTGAATATAATTCTAATATTTCAATTAAGCTATTACTGCTCACAAATATCTCTCAACCAAAAAGTCAACGAAATCTAACATAGTTCTGACATTGGCATCATAGTAAACAGAATAAATCTAAAAGATGGGCATTTACTGCCTGAGGAGCTGTCTCCAATCCATCAGTAAAGTTCTGCAACGAGGAGACAACAAAACCATCACTAGTAGCTTGTTCAGCAATGCTTGGCCTGGTTTCTAGCACAGCCAACTAGTTCTAGGCCTCATCTTAGCTCTGATGTAAGCACAATTGAAGCTGCCCTTCATTTCCTGAGTGATTCCAAGCAGTCCTGGCAAAAATAAGTTTAATGGGATTAAAAAGGAAGAAGAGTTTCAGAAGCTGGACTAATTCCTTAAATGAAGGAAGACAGCTCATTACCAGTTGCAGCCCCAACAGCATCTCAAAAGTTTCTCTGGAAGGTGTCTTCAATCTGGCTGTAATCACTTTGTTATAAAGTGGAGGTTGACCTCCTCTCTCTGAGAGTTAAAACTGAAACACCCAAAAAGAGAAGTATCTTGCCCTATAATCTGTAAAAAAAAAAGTGTGGAAAATGGAGTAACCTGCTTTTCAGCAACTTCTAGTTGTTAAACAAAATAAAACCCTGATACTTTAAAATCAACAAGTAACAATTTGTCTAACATTGAACAAATTAACTAAACTATTAATGAACCAAATTAATTCCTTCTAACTGTTAATTATTTCTGAATAAAGCAAGATTCTAATGGTATGCTGCTCCAATAAATACAGTCCTACAATTTAGTCTCAAAATTACAGCCAGGTTACGTGCCTTCAGGAATGTTCTGTGCTTTCTCCGCTGATTATTTGGTAAAGAATATTAACTAGTCCTGCCTTTGGTACCATTGGTACTTAGGTAGTGCTTTCTCTAAGGCAGAGAGGAGACAGTCAGAAAGCGATTCTCTGGAGAGCCGAGGGCTGTTAGCTCTGATGGATAGCAGCTAGCTCTGGGGTTTCTTCTTTTTATACCCTTGAGGACATATCAATATTTCTTACCCAGACCCATCCCCCTATAACCCACACACCCCTGAACACTACAGGCAATTTAGTACGGCCAATCCACCAAACCTGCACATCTTTGGACTGAGAGAGGAAACCAGAGCACCCGGAGGAAACCCACGCAGACACGGGGAGAACATGCAAACTCCACACAGACAGGAATTGAACCTAGGTCCCTGGCACTGTGAGGCTGCAGTGCTAACCACCGAGTCACCGTGCTGCCCTTTGAGATAACAAGGTGTAGAGCTGGATGAACACAGCAGGACAGGCAGCAGAAAAGCTGATTGTTTCAGGTCTGGACCCTTCTTCAGAAATAAAACTTTAATAGGTTTTTGGATCTAAGTATCTGGTCATTTTGATTGGCTAAATTCAAATGCCTGTTATCTTAGCAAAAATGCTGCTGCTTGGCCTGCTAACTGTATATTATTTTGATACAAATGTTTCAATTTGGGCACTCTCTGTACTCGCAAACTTTCAAGGTGCTGCTGACAGACATCCATTTTAAATCTCTGACAACAGAAAAAGCACATCATCTTTTCAAGGGACCACACAATGGATTCCCCCCTAGCATTTTACAAACGCCAAAGTCTAAACTTTCTGCCTCCCAATCCAAGTACTCTACCAAACTTTGCAATAATTTGCTTCAGCAGTAACCATTCATCCATCTTAAAATCAATTGATCTGATCTGGTGATGATTCCTGCTAAACTCCTCTGATAATCTGCAGTCAGAACTCAATTGCAACAGCCCAGAGACTGATAAATGGCAAGTGGGATTCAAGTTGCATAAATGCAAGATAACAATCATCTAAAATAAGTGTAATCTCAGCCATTTAACTAGCCTTTACATTGGCATCACCATCACTAAGTGGCCTAACATCAACATCTTGAAAGTCATCCACTGATTTAAAGTTTAACTGGTCCATTCATATCAAAAGGACAAGAGACTGAATATTCTGATGTTTGTGGATCAGCTCAAAACCCCCAAGAACCTCTTCCCATCTGCAAGGCTCAAGCTACAAAATGCTGATCGTTGTCCCGGCTGCAAAAACACCAAATGAAATTCAACACTAACCAGAACAAGTCAGTTTGCTTCATTTGATTCCCTGCCATTGGGCTCTATACTAACCCTGGTCATTATCAATCTGATGTGGCTGCATCATATGCAAAGATGCATTGTAATACTCACTCACTCCTGTTCACCACAGAGAAGGAGCAATATCATAAGCCACAAGATAAAACAAACTTTCCATTTCCCCTTTTATCACTGGTTAATATGTTGCATATCCCAAGTAACAATATCATCACGAAGTTTGCAAAGAGAAGGTCCACCACAGCTTCCAATAATATCAATGAAATGTGCAGTAAACACAATCAAGTTAAACAAAAGGATAGGAACAATCATCGGAATGCTGATTCTGCCCGTTGTTCAATTCAAGGTGGTACATAACTTCTCATATCTTTCAACTCAACGCCAGACAAAAAAAAGACAAAGACAGTGAAGAATGGCCATGAGTATCTTTTTGAAATTGATGAAATACTATTTTTTTAAAATTCTTAACACAAAATTTATTTGACTTTTAAGCTAAACATTTGTTTAGAAGCTGTTTTGAGCCCCATCCAAAATTCAATTTTGCGCAAGATAGTAGCATAATTGTTAGATAACGAAGTGTGGAGCTGGATGAACACAACAGGCCAAGCAGCATCTCAGGAGCACAAAAGCTGATGTTTTGGGCCTGGACCCTTCATCAGAGAGGATGATGATGAAGGGTCTAGGCCTGAAACGTCAGCTTTTGTGCTCCTAAGATGCTGCTTGGCCTGCTGTGTTCATCCAGCTCCACACTTCGTTATCTTGGATTCTCCAGCATCTGCAGTTCCCATTATCACACAAGCATAATTGTTAGGTTGGCTGTGAGTCACAATACTGTTTGCAAATGGATGGTATCATCATGGAAACAGTGTACTAAATATTTAGTCACATTTTTACAAAATGGAAAGCACAGTTATGTAATCCTAATGCGTGTATCATTGTTGCAGCAGTAATTATGTCTGATCCTGTTTTCCCTTGTGATGTGGCATTTATTTAAGGTGTCTATTTTACCCATCCTTTGTCTTGGGACACTAATGTTGAGGACCATTAGGTAACCTGGATCTCTTCAAATGCTACGATACAGCTGACACTTTTTGAGTTTTTCAAGGAAACAGGAAGATTTCCCAAACACCTTAGGTACAGCTGAGGTAGGTACCTCATTCATACTGATCAAAGTTTTCTGAAATCTCCTTGTAGTGACTTAACAAAGTGCCAGGAGCTGTTCCTTTATTCCCATTTACCACAGCAGCCTTTTCTCAATTGACATTGCATTCCCATTCACTGAGCAGTTGTTTCTTCCCTCAGGTTTCACATGGATAGGAGGTAACATTGTCCAGTTCTCATTTTACTGTGAACAGGACAGTTGCTTTTTGCCTCATTCTATGCTGCCTAATTCCAAGTTTTCAAGTTTTAACTGGAGCTGTAAGTCTGGGTTCTGGTGCAACAATTTTTGTTCTACCTGCAGTTTTTAATTAGTGTGAGAGATCAACACTTCTGATCGGCAATGTTGATCTGGTGCAACCAATTATATTGCAAGTTATTTACAAGTAAATGATTCAGTTACAACACATGAATAGCATTTAGAGTAAAGGATGTTAGGAAGAAAGCTGATTTCCCAATTAACAGTTTGCTTGAAGAGAACATAGCTTAGAAAATGGCACATTCCTAAATCATTTCTTTATGTCTATTTGAGTGAACATTGTTGTGCTGGAGCATTAGTCTGTAGCCATTACTCTCAAGGAGCAATATTCCTCAATGGGAGCACCCAACTATGAAAAATAATTGCAATTGTTCCCGAGATAGAGTTTGGTTATACTCACTACTTTTAGTTATGCTTATGTTTATAACAGATTATTCAGTCATTTATGTGGCACTGAAGTTTATGAATTTGCTGCCATCTTCTAACATTTTTACAGCCATTATTTGATGGATTGTAAATCACTTTGAAAGGATGAGATAACTTATAGGGTTATATAGAAGTTCTTTCTATTCTAAAGGCTAAATCAGAAAATAATAAGTGTACTATATTTTCAGAATATATCTTTTGATGGAGTATCTTGTGCTAGCCTAAGCTTTAATATTTTTGACTATCTTCAACAGTCACCAGCTTTTAAGAGAAAAAGCTTAAAGCAGAAATGATTCAGGATGAACTCACTTACCTTTTCGTTTGTGGCATGCAATTAAGCAATCTTTTTCAGTTCTAAAGTTGTTCTTGTTTCCAAGACAGCCCCCGTAGATAAACTGTTCACATTGTTCTGTTGACTTATTATAGAAATACCGATAAAAAAGCCCTCGACATGGTCCACCATCAGCTTCCATTTGACAAGGATTTCTTCGATCTGTTAAATGTATATATTTTTATCAGATATATCATGAAACAAAAGTTTTAAAGTTTTCTAGTACTATATTCAATTTCACAAAAACAACCAACAGTCGGCACAAATAATTCAGTTCATACTATTTATTTTAGAAGTTAAAAGCAATTAAAACTTTAATCTGCTTCAGACAAAGTTGACAGATGCTATGAACAGCACTGTCTGCGAGCTCCCCTCCAAGTTGCACAACACCACAAGTTGAAAATAAATCCTGCTTTTTCTCCCCCCAGAAAATTGCAGAACACCCATCTTAACTGCACTCTGGTTGTATCAACAGCATATGGACTACAGTAGTGCAAAAAGACAGATTCCCACCATCTTCAAGAGCAATTAGGGAAGGGCAATAAATGCTGACCCTGCAGCAATGCATGGATTCCAAGAAACACAAACACAAGCACTTCTCAATTTAGTTACAGATTTATTGCAGATGGGTATATGTTTCTCAACTAAATTAAATAATGTATTTAAATAATTTTAAAGCAAACACATATGGAAAAAAAATGATAATACTATTTTAGTGCCTGCAAATATTTCCTGTGCACATTTTAAATGTTTTTGGGTTAGAAGATCATTTGAGACCACAGCAGTGCCTCATATTAATTGAATATTTTAGGAAGAAATATCCTTCGTACAGCAGGGAGACTAGAATTGCATGCAGTAATCCAGAAGTGGCCTGAATAAGGTCTGTACAGCTTCAATATGACCTCCCAACTCCCATGCTCGATGCATTGAATAATAAAGGCAAACATACCCAACGCTGCCTTCACTATCCTGTACACTTGTGACTTGACTTTACTGCACACTAAGGCCTCTTTGTTCAGCAACACTCCCTAAGACCTTACCATTAAGTATATAAATCCCGCTCTGGTTTGCCTTTCAAATGCAACAACTTACGTTTGTCTAAATTAAACTCCATCTGCCACTCCTCGACCCATTGGCCCAACTGATCAAGATCCTGTTGTACTCTGATGTAACCTTCTACACTGTCCACTACACCTCCAATTTTGGCATCATCTGCGAACTCAGTAACCATACTTCCTATGTTCATGTCAAATCATTTGTATAAATGACAAAAAGCAGTGGACCCAGTATCAATCCTTGCAGCACACAGGCCTCCAGTCTGAAAAGCAACCCTTCACCACCACATATCTTCGAGCCAGTTCTGTATACAAATGGCTAGTTCTCTCTGTATTCCACATGATCTAAGCTTGCTAACCAGTCTACCATGAGGAATGCCTTACTGAAATCATATAAATCACATCCACTGCTCTGCCCTCAATCCACCTTCTTACTACTTCAAAAAACCCAATCAAGTTAGTGAGACATAATTTCCCACAAGTTATGTTGACTATCTACAATCAAACCTTGCCTTTTTAAATGCATGTAAATCCTGTCCCTCAGGATTCCCTCCAACAACCTGCCCACACCAATGTCAGACTCACCATTCTATAGTTCCCTGGCTTTTCCTTACTGCTTTTATTAAATAGCCGCACCACATTAGCCAACCTCCAGTCTTCTGGCACCTCATCTGTGGCTGTTGCTGAACTCATTCATGCTGCCACAATCTTTATTATTCCTTGAGATTCAAACTTGCAGTCATGTCTACATTGTGACATTTTATCAAATCCATCTTGGAGGTGCATGTACACTTCAACCATGCTATACTTATCAAAATACGATAAAATGTGGAACTGGAGGATCACAGCAGGTCAGACAACATCCAAGTGGCAGGAAAGTCAACACTTCATGTCAGACCCTTCATCAGGACTTTATCAGGCCCTTATCAGATGTCTGTTGTCTCAGAAAGTTTAGTCAAGTTTGTTCACCCTTAATATAGCCCGTCAGATATCCTTAATCAATCCACACTTATCCAAGTGCCCACAATTACCCTACCACTGTGAAAGGCTCTCAGATGGCCTCCCATTACATTACGTGACAACCTTAAGCACATGATTAATGCCAACTTAGAAAATTCATCTCAACATCGTTGGTATTAAAGAAGCAGAGAACAGAAAATTGCCTTATGGACAAAGCAAGCCCTGACAGAGTTGCTAGCATACACCTCAGGGAGGTGCGTGTTCATTCACTGACAAGCCCTCAGTGCTTCTGAAGGAGCCCAGCATTGTGAAGTAGATAAGAGCCTGTTGTGAGTCATCATCCTGCCCCTCAGCAGCTCGTCTCCTGTGAATTCTGCCCTCATTCACCTATGCCCCGAGTCCCTTGCTCATTCTGAATTTCTGGTGGGTACAGTTCCAGAAGATACCACCATTTCCTTGAGTTTCATTGCCTGCAATGGATAGCTATCAGCTTCTGTTTGGCCAGAAGCGTGCAGGAGGTGGGATTTCCACCGCCTGGAGTCCTTGATTCTGGAAAAAGTCAACTACTGGCCATGTAAATCCTCCCAAAATGAAGTGATGCAGGATTCTTGCCATCTCCCCAGTTGCTAGTTGAGATCCATGACACTTACATTAGATATCATCCAACATTCCAAAAAGCTTTCCCACACTGAGGTCAAATTGGCTGGCTTATAACTGCTGTGTTTATAGCTAAACTGGTTGTTTGATATATCCAAATCAAATCTTTAGCCTTTGGACTTCACAGAGTGGAGTCAAGGAACATAATGGGGTAATAGCCAAGGTGTGAGAGATGGTTTTTATTGGGGTTATTGAATCTAGAATGAAGATGAGGACGTGTTTGACCACATAAATAGTTACAGGATTGTCAGAGGAACAAAGAGAGGGTCAAAGGCTAGTCAGCTGAGATTTTGAAAGATTAAATTCCTGTTGTAGATTCAGAATCCATAAGGTTATCTTGTATTGCAGAGATAACCCCGACTTGTTTTCTTTACCACAAAACGTTTTCTGAAATGACTTTCTCCCGACTCCACAAACCCCACCTTCAATATTTAGGGGTCGCATGGTGGCACAGTGGTTAGCACTGCAGCCTCACAGCACCGGGGACCCAGTTTCAATTCCAGCCTTGGGTGTCTGTCTGTGTGGAGTTTGCACATTTCCCCCAGTGTCTGCGTGCATTTCCTCCGGGTGCTGTGGCTTCCTCCCACGTCCAAAAAAATAGACGTGCAGGTTAGGCGAATTGGCCATGCTAAATTTCCCACAGTGCTCAGGGATGTGTAGTTTACGTGGGTTATAGGGGGATGGGTCTGGGTGGGATGCTGTGAGGCTCAGTGTGGACTTTTTGGGCCGAAAGGTCTGTTTCCACACTGTACGGGGATTCTATGATAATAATAAATACAATGAGCTCATGGGCTTCTTTGCCAAGAGGACTGAGACCATGTGATCCACTACCTCTGCAGTGTTCCTCCTTTCCAATGATTCAAGGATAAGAGATGACTTGTTCGAAGTGTACAAGATCTTGAACAGTCTTGAGAATGTTGATTTACAAAGGATGTTTCCTCTTGTGGGTGAATCCAGAACCAGGGGGCACTGTTTTAACATTGTAGGTTACCCTTTTGGGACAAATGAGGTTTATTTTTCCTTTCAGATAGTGGTACGACTTTGGAACTGTTTGCCCACAAGGCAGTGAAGGCAAGGGCATTGAAGATCTTGAAGGCAGAAGTATGCCTTACAAGAGTCTAGGGTTATTGGAGGTAGATGGGAATGTGGAACCCAAAAAAACAAACAGATCAGCCATGATCTTCTTGTTTGGTAGAGCAAGCTCAAGAATTTGAATAGTCCACCTCTTCTACTATTTTCTGTGTTTTTCTACATGCTCTCCCCGATCAATCCTGTATTCACAGCTTACTCTAATTTCACTTTTATCTGTCATTTTCTCTGTTTACTTTGTCCATGAGACCCACCTCCTTCAATTCTATTCCTGCCAAACTGCTACCTACGTAATTCTCCTTCTGCTCCCTTCGTGAGTCCATATCATAACATTTGTTCAGTCTTTTCAGGTATGGTCCTATGCCGCTTCAAAATCAGCCATACACCTCTCCTGAAAAAGTTAACTTTTGACCCCACTGTCCTTCAAAACTACTGTTCCATCTCCAATGTTTCATCCCTCTCCAGAGTAATTGTATGTGTTACTGCCTCCCATGTTTGAATCCTTCCAACCAGCTGTTTGCTCCTCAGTATTAAAAGCTGTCCCTCACAAAAAGGAAATCTGTAAAAGGAAATCTGTAAAAGGATCATTTACCTTTATCACAGTCACCTTTCCGTACACTTTGTTGATTTTCCTTGTACACCTCTCCATAGTTGTTCAGTTGGTTAACAGTACGCTCGTACTATTCATCTTCCTCACTGTAGTCAATGTATCATTTGAAATGGCTTCTCTTCTTGCTCTGACACCGTTTTTTCTACTAGCCCTCAAGGATTTATCCTCGACACCACAACACAAGCCCCTGCCCATTTCTAATCAAACCACTGTGTTTCTAGATAGTGTCCATGAGAGGCAATGTTAATTCTAACATGTACACTGAGGTTACCTGGCTTTTGCTCTTGACACCTTTCCTGACTCCTTCACTGCTGCCAAATTATCAGTTTACTTATCAGACAGCTAGCAATTGACGAGGAGAAATTTCTTTCAAATTACCATTGGGAAGACCAAACTACAGGGCCTACCCAATTTAAGAATATCTGATGTGTGAATGTTCGTACTTATGAATGCTATCTCACACAGGGTGCATTCTCAAAACTTGAGAGGGATTGCAGAATGGAAGCCATTTGCAAGCCGGGGACTGCCTCTTCTATCTCAGTCAATGTCCAATCTGACCACAGCTGCCAAATCTATCCTTTGCTTTATCACCAGAGTTGGCATGAGATTATTTGTGACATTCACGCCAGGAACAGCTTTCAAACACAGATATCTGCTCCACCATTAGAATGGTCCATCACTACCATGGTAACACTGTCTGACTCTGCTTCTGTTACAGCTATTCGCTGCTGAAATCCTCATTCATGCCTTTGCTACCTCTTAATGTTGCTAATCTGATGTACTTCAGGTCAGAATCTACCTTCCACAAAACTTAAGGTCATCCAAAATTTTATTGCCTGCATTCAAACTCACACCACTCACACTCCTGTTCATCCATCACCCCTGTACTGACTGATCTAGATTGGTTGCTCATCAAACAATGCCTTGATTTTGAATAAAAACCGAAAGAACTGTGGATGCTATAGATCAGGAACAAAAACAAAGTTGCTGGAAAAGCTGATAAGGTCTGCCAGCACCTGGTGCCCCCACTTCAGGCTACAGGCTGCCGACTGCCGACCCTGCTTCGGATACCAGAGATGTGTCTTAGGCCCAGAGAAGGGGGAATAAAAGAACGGCTGATCACACGAACGCCTCCTGCGTTGGTTTGCTGCGGAGAGTCCTTGGAGAGAGGCTGTGATGTTTTGTCTTTTTTAATTTTGCTTCTTGTTTTTCTGACCTATGTTTATACTGTGTATAGCTACAATGTTAACATTTTTTCATTTCTCTTTTCTGTAAGTAAAGATTGTAACTAGATACTCTGTACCTAAGATGGTGCCTGTGTTGGTGACATTTGTTACAGTGTAACAATAAAGCTCATTCAATTCAAAAGTTTTTAAGTCAACCTCCCTAGTATTGCCTTTTATAGTTCAGTGTCAAATTGCAAATTCTAGGTCTCGTCTGAAGTGCCTTAGGTCACTTTAAGACATTAAAAGATAATATAAATAAATATTTATGCCATACAAATAATAATAATTTATTGTGAAGGGTTAAAAATAGCATGATTTGCCATGCTGTTTTTCAATTACTTTGCTGGCAAAAGTTAGATTAAAAGCTGAAGATTGCTGTTTCCATGATCACAAAGATATTATCTCATGTTTTATTGTGCTTTTTAAACACTGTATGCATCTGACCATCTGGAATCTGCATCAGGAAAGAATTATGGTGTATATGAATGTCCCTAATAGTTTTATTCACTAAATCATTAGGGGCTGAGCCAAACCAGCAATCAATGCCATTCACAGTTAGCATGGGGAAATCAGGAAAGACAGTTAACTCACATCTGAAGAGCAAGCTACATCACTTTTGACTCAGCTTATCTTTAGGAACAAATCTGACCCAGCATCAAATCCTTAGACATCAATGTGAGACATTAATGAAAAAAAAATGAATGGAAAGTTGCTGGAGTAATGATGAGTATGGACATGACATCAAGGAATACAAATTTATGCTGAAGGTGAATGATTTTAGCTTATTCATTCTGATTTCCAAAGAAATAAATGTCAGTAAAATGATATTATTTAACCGAGGAAAAAAAAACTCAAAATATTTTGTAACCATATTTTTAAAATTGCGCATTTAACCACAATGTATGAAAATTGACTCTTTTTAAAAATTGTGGTCTTATGCCTGAAGTATAGTTTATTGGATACATTTCAAACAATTTAGACTTAAATTGATTAAATTGTCATCGAAGAAAAATGAAAAAGGACTGTAATTTAACTGATAGAAATTGTGTGTCTGCAGTTTAGTGTCTAATATGTTGAACAACAAGTCCACATTTTATATTCAAAGTCTCTGCAATTGAACATGAACTCACATCCTTTTTGGCCAGAAACAGTGAACCACAGCTGACACCTATGACACAAATGATGGACTGTCTGGGAGCAGTGAGCAAGCCAATAAATTGCTTTTCACAATACCCACTTTGTTTGGCACAACTGTACTTCATTTCTGTAATGATCCTGCAACTGCACCATTAAAACTGGAATTATCTGCCTTCTGCGTCACTTCTCCTGAGCTATGTTTCCTTTTAATTGTGTTACTTTTCCACAATTCGATAAGAAGGTATACAGTTTCACTTCCAGGGATTTCTAGTGGTTCCCCCACATGACACTTCGTATTGCAGCACAAGTTCATCAGAGATGCCACATAAAATGGCTTTCCGTCAAGCTTCTGAAGATATCCATACTGAACTCAAAATGTTATCAGTGATAATGGGAACTGCAGATGCTGGAGAATCCAAGATAACAAAGTGTGGAGTTGGATGAACACAGCAGGCCACGCAGCATCTCAGGAGCACAACAGCTGACGTTTCGGGCCTAGACCCTTCATCAGAGAGACAACGGGTCTAGGCCCAAAACGTCAGCTTTTGTGCTCCTGAGATGCTGCTTGGCCTGCTGTGTTCAACAAGCTCCACACTTTGTTATCTTGAACTCAAAATGTTAACTGTTTTTTTATCCATGGATGCTGCCGGATCTGCTGAATTTCTCCAACCTTCTTTGTGCTTGTTTTAGGGGTAATCAGAAATCAGAGTTTGTTCACATAAGCTCAGTTGACATTTTACATGGAAATATACATGTCCAAAATTTATGATTGAAACAGGATGGATCTTAAACTGACTTCACTATTATTTGGCAATGCAGTCAGTGGCATATATAAAACACAACTTAGTTATCCAAGTTTTATCACGTCATCTGAATCAGTAACACAAGCTGAATTTATGCCTTCAATCATGAATACCCTCATGAACAGTACAAATGATTTAGAGATCTCATTGAAGCAGACATGGCCAGGTACTAACTCAGTCAATTGACCTCATTGATCGGAGGTTAATTCATTTCAATAACTAGCACAGATTGTCAATGTAACGGTTAATCTAATATACAAGGCATGGGTCTGGATAGCAATTCAAATTTAAACCACTTAGAAAAAGTCGATAGAGGCTCAATTTGATAGCCCTAGAAGTATCTGTGAGCATTATGTGTGATTAAGCACTGACTATCATTATTACCGCAGGCAACACAGCTACTTCATATTGATCATATTAAAACACACTGGCAGTGTCCAGCCAACACTAGCGCTTGCTACCAGATACTTCAGTAGCAAGAAATATCATGAGCAGCAAGCACCAGTTTGAATCAGTCTGCACACTTTAAAGCGCATTTGTATTTCTTTAAGAAGGGCATGACCTCAGGAATAGAAGAGTTTTTGGACATTTAGGAGCTAGAGGGTGTCTGGAAAACATTAACAAATGGCACAACAATCAGCACAGCTTCTGAGATTTTGTAATGATCGACTTGATGCAGGAGGTGCAAAATAGGAAAGACATTTAGTATCTACATGAACCAAGGAGACCCTCCAGATACATAGACAAAAATCATTGAGGACAGATACCCATAGAACTTAAATGTTCCAAGGATTGACATAGTGCCATAAAAAAATACAACGTTCCTAACACTAGTCAAGGACAGTGGATTTGTCTAATATCTTATCTGTTGCACTACTTGGCTCAGACACATCTCAAAGAGGTACCACATCTCACAGCTTACGCACACTGCCACCTATTGACCGGGAAAACCACATGGTTGCATGTATACTAACATTTTACCATCACAGTATGCAGTTTGACTTGCTTCATGTATGTACCCAAATACCATTTTGGTCCCGAAATTGCAACTGATAGTATCTAAACAACCAACATTACCCACTCCAATATCATGTCAAATATTTGCATATGGGAACAAATATTGGGTCAACCTTTATATTGATTCAAATGAATTTTACGCATTTCGTAACACTGTACTTGAATAGAAAGGAAAGTAAGTGTGGAAGCAGTAAGCAGAGGCTGTGGAAAATGGCAGAATGCATTACTTAAACCCATCAGATGGTTGATAAAGTTGTTATGCTGCTGCAAGAGATTTCAGCAATATTTCTAGGGGTACCATGCTTGTTGAGGATGCTTTAGGATTTGCACATTGGATGGTTATTATTGAGAATGCTCACTTTTATTTTAAATAGACTGTCTTTCTCAAGAATCCTATAAAGTTGTGCCCAATTGAGCTGATGCCTCCTTTTCACAGGTGAAGTAAGGCTATTTTCATTGCAAGCAAAAGACAATAGCTGAGGTGATATTTTCACTAGATTATTAATGCAGAGGCACAAGTAATATTCTGGGGACCCACATTCAAATCCCATTGTGGCAGATGATGGAATTTGAAATCAATTTTAAAAACACACTGAGATTAAAGTCTAATAATAATTGTTGAATGACGGAAAAACCTATCCATTTTACTAAAGTCCTTTAAGAAAGGAAATTGTCCATCCTTACTAAGTCTTGCCTACATCTCAGTTGCTCTCTGGGCAAACAGGGATGGCCAATAAGTACTGGCTTAGCCACTGATGCCCACATCCTGTGAGTGAACAATTTTTAAAACTTGCAGGAATGCTTCCATATGGTCTGACTTTATATGCATCACCATTCATGCCTTGGAAGAACCCAGTGATCCAGAAGATTTATAACAGTAGTGCCTTTCATGTCATGGGAAATTCCAGTACAAATATCACCTCCAGGAGGTGAGGCACAGGCACTGAAGATGGATCACTCTGGCAAGCCCAAGTTGGACTGTGCAGACAAATACATGAACCCGAGAAACTGCGTACAATATACACAAACTCCAGTCACAATAGCCTTTCTTGTACCTTTAGCAACTCTTCAAAAGACAGCAAAATTGTTCTAAACCCCAAAGAAATTCCTATCTTACACATTTTGCTACAAGCGAAGAAATACCTCAAAGAAAGACTGTTCTAAGAAGCCTCAGCAAAATTTGAAGCTATAATTAGGGATTAAAACAGTATAACAGAACTGAAAAAAAGTTACAAAAGTGTCCATTGGCAAGACAATTTTTAAAAATCAGTTGTAAGCTGCACAGACCTGTGCCTCACAGCTAAAATTGTAGGGTTAATTTGTAGATGTTTCAAGAAGTCAGGTTCCTTGAATATATTAATGGGAGACAAGTTCCAGTTGTTCAACAAATTTTCAAAGATTGATTGATGATTAAGTAGAACAGGATTCTTCAGTGGCCTTTGCAGCCACCAAGGTTAGGCAAGTAGAAAAGATTTATTGACAAAACTCCTTCTAGTTACGAGGTGTGTAACCACTTGTAACAACCAAACCTCTCCATGCAAGAGCCCACTAGTACATATTAAATCTGAGCCAATGACAAAATTCTAGCTACCTACACATTGGGAATAAAAGAGAAGTGCTGATTGAAGCTCAAAATCAGTATATAATGTGAATACTTGGGTGAGAGAAATTAATTTACTATTAATGTTTGTATGATTTTCTTCGCTAAGTAGAGTTTACATATTCAGTCTTTATATCTGTGCTCGAATTGGCTGAACGACTGGTTCATGGTGCAGAGACTAAGGTCACCATTATAGTTCCCACTAGTAGAGGTGTGGTGACTCTGGGGTTAAACTCACCACCAGTCATCTCTGTCTAATGAGAACACATCTCTGGGATTATGGTGACTGCGCCTTTACCCATTACCCATGTTCCACATATTCAGCATAGTCACTCCCCTGATGAAAATTGTTAGTGGAACAAACATTTAATAAAGAGTAGAATAGCTGTTATAAATACAGACATCGCTATCCTACTCGCATATTTACAATCTTTTGAGGATAAACATTCGCACATATTCAAGACTTATATCTTGAGTATGAGAACAACACTCTAAAACCAAGAGCCAAGTCAGTCAGTTGTTGGTGCCTGCTGCTCTGTGTTATCGATCTAAATGTACTGGCTTCTCTTCAAAATTTACAGCTGCATGCATTTTAGTTGCCAAAATTTAAATCATGAAGTTGAGTTTAGTCATTTTTTAGCAAAACAGTATGATTTATGGCACAAATTTCATGGGACGCAAGAAGAACGATCCAGTTCTCGAATGTGTTGCCATGGGTTTCAGAGTTTGTGTTAATCCAGACTCTCATGCTATTCTCATGCTGTGTACTTTAAGTTCCAACTATTGTTCTGATTCCATAACCTTCTGTTAGCAGGGAGAAAGTAAATGGTCAGCAGAATTGAGTTAATAGTGCTGTTTCTCTGGGAGGAGGTGTATATAGTTAGCTTGAAATAGTCAATGTCAGTGAATGATTTTACACTGTTCAGTCAAAACGCATTCAAGCAAAACAAATGACATTAACAAGATTTTAAGTGGAGTGCGCATTAAATGAAAAAGGGGTGAAAGATTAGCAACAGATATTTTTCCCCATTTGATCTAAGTTAAATGGTCTCATCACTGAAGAATAAATTTCAATCATTATTAAGGGTTTGTGCTTCTAAAGATCATGTGCTATGCAGCCAGAAACATCTTCAGTATAACAAATTGAAAGGAAAAAGTAACTTTTTGATTCTAGCAATATTTTGTTATAACTGATGAGTTAGTCAACTAAGGTAGCAAATATCTGACATACTTAGTAATGAGTCCACAACAATGGTGTTTGCGATGAAGCAAGGACAGTTGTCTTATGTCCAGCTAAAAAGGATTAATTTGAGATTTTCAGACAGTTATTTTATTGTGACATTAACAGTTTTTAAGATGGATTGTGCTTGATGTCTATAGTTTGGTTACTAACATCAACACTGCACATATTGGACAGGCTCATAATGGTAATATTTGAATTGATAATCCAATAGACATATTTAATTTTGGAGTTCCAGCTTATCTTATAGAAATTTTGTTCTTTGAAATAATAAACAAAAAAAAATGAAGATTAGTACTTTGCTGACGCATATTATGCAGTGCATACTTGTCTTTAAAGAGAAAATAAGCATTTCAGGTTTGAATGTAACCTGGAAGAAGACCATTTAGGTCAAATGACTAGCATTTGGTTCAGAAAAGTACCAACAGGTTTGCTTCCCGTTGCATCTGAGCTAGACCTGTCTCTTTGTCCAGCCCCAAAGAGTAAAAAGGCAATTGCAGACCAACACTGGCAAATACTACAAGAAAACAACTCTGAATAAAACACCAGCAGGCAATGAGCCAATTCCAATGCAAGGGGAGCCAAGGCTTTCCTTGCAGGGTGAACAAGAGCACTGTTCTGACATAACCGGGAGCACTTCCACACCCTTTTCACCAACTCCTCGCCTGATTCAGCCATTGACTGTGTATGCTTTAACAACCCTGTTTTGCATAAATTTCTAAGTGAGTTTTGAGACATGAAAACAAATGGATGACAGGAAAGACTGAATAGGAGAGAAGTGGAAAGATTAGGAAGTGGAAAGAGGATTTTGGGCCAATTAGGTTCAAGACAGCCAATAGACTGTTGATATGGTAATTACAGCTTAAGAGAACAACATGATAACTCTAAGAAAATGATTTTCATTTAACATGCGTTTTGATATCACCTTTATACACTTTTACTTCTGAATTTTCAAGTGAAAACTATTTTGCTGTAATTAACACATAATTAACATGGCTAAAAGCCTCAACCTATCTCTCTGTGGCAATGTGATGTAATTCATATTTACTGTGTACTCACAGTAAATTTCAATTGTTTAACATGTCAATGGTTAGGCAGGCAAAGATAATGCCTCTTTCACAATGCCATTCCACCATTAGCTCAATTTGGACTACAGCTTTTGGATATATAAATTGAGCTGCACATTTGCCTCTCACCTTTTTTTAAATTCATTGATAGGATGAGGGCGTTGCTGGCCTGGCCGGCATTTATTGTCCAACTCTATTTGCCCAGGGGGCAGTTACGAGTCAACCACATTGCTGTGGGTCTGGAGTCACATGTTAGGCCAAACCACGTAAGGATGGCAGTTTCCTTCCCTAAATGGGGTTAGTGAACCAGAGGGGTTTTTAACAACAATCGACAATGGATTTTCGTGGCCATCATTAGACTCTTAATTCCAGATATTTATTGAATTCAATTTCTACCATCTGCCATGGCAGGATTTGAACCCACGTCCCCAGAACATTAACGGAGTCACTGAATTAACAGTCCAGTGATAAGACCACTAGGCCATCACCTCCCCAATGTTTTTGCATGCATAACAGACAGTACGAATAGACTCATCATTATCTTGACAGCAAATTCTGGCCCATTACTTTCTAATTCTTCACACACCAACAAAACAAATGAGCTAGATGTCATGATAGAAATTGTGAGCACCTTTTAACATCCTTAACTACTAAAGAGTAAATCAGCTAACAACTAACATTGATCAGCATAGAGCTAAACATTGATTCAGGGATTTTCTGATGTGATGTGCTGTTCTTCTTGACATTTCCAAAAAATGGCACCTCAACGTTTGATTCACTATTTAAATGTGGTGAATGGTGTGAATTAACAGGACATAATGTGAATTAAGTGAGCCAAAAAAATACGCTGCAGCCCCGATGTACACCAGGACAAAAACAAAGTTGCTGTAAAAGGTCAGCAGACCTGGCAGCATCTTTGAAAGAAAAAAAACAGAGTTAACATTTTGGGTCCGGTGACCCTTCCTCAGAACTGATGGTGGCTTGGAAAACATCAGTTTATATGCAGAAAATAGGGAGGGAGATAGGATAGGGAGTAAATAATAGGATAGAGCCTAAGGAGAGAGAAGAACAGTTGGACAGACAAAGAGTTGATAAAGATCAGGCTGGGAGGACGAACAGTTGTTAATGGAGACTACTAGTGACTAATAACAGATGGTGTGTAATGGCAGGCTATGTGGCAGGCCTGGTGTGTGGGGTGGGGGGTGCTGGGACATGGGACAGTTTAGGCCCTAAAATTATTGAGCTCAATATAGAGTCCGGAGGGCTGCAGGGTCCCCAGGCGGTAAATGAGGTGTTGTTCTTCCAACTTGTACTGAGCTTCGCTGAAACACAGCAGCAATCCAGAGACAGAGATGTTGGCCAGGGAGCAGGGTAGTGTGTTAAAGTGGCTGGCAACAAGTAGCTCAGGGTGTTTTCTGCCAGCAAACGTATATGTTCTGCGAAGCGGTCACCCAGTTTATGCTTCATTTCCCCAATGTAGAGGAGACCACAGTGAACAGCGAATGCAGTAGACTAGATTCTGGGAAGTGTTGCTTCAGCTGGAAGGTATGTTTCGGCCCTTGGATACTGGGGAGGGAGGAGGTAAATGTGCAGCTGTTGCACCTTCGCCAGTTACAGGGAAAGGTACCATAGGGCTGTGGGGGGTTGTTGGGGGTGAAGGAAGTGTGGATCAGGATGTCCTGGTGGGAATGTGCCTGCGGAAGGCTGACAAGGGAGGGAAAGGGAATGTGTGTCTCTGTGGTGAAAAGAAATGTCATAATTTGTCTGGAATCAAAACTGCCACTCCCAAACCAAGCCTCCTCACTCATTTTGGGGGAATGCATTCGAAGTCCATTCTGTCCCCAGTGATTTGGAATCTCTAGAGACTATGGAACTCAGGCTGTGTAGGTTAGACCAAGTAATAGTAAGTCTGTTCTCAATCAATTTCTTTGGAAAAACTAGAGTAGCCCACAATACGATCTGGGTCACCTTTGGAGGTGAAGGACGTGGGAGTTCAATTGCAGGCAGTGGTGATCTGGTTTCCATCAAGACAGCTGACCACAGAAAACATCATGTGTAAATATTGCATTAACCCTTAGAAACTGTCTAATTTTACAAGGCCTATCAACAAATGCAAACATTACTAAGAAGTGCCAACGAGTGCCGAACAGTGGCATAACAAGTCTTGCCTAGATGTGTCTAGAAGTTTTAAAATGTGTGGGCTACCACTAGTCTTAAAAACTGAACTGTGCCAGCTACATAAATGTGGTGTCTGGGAATTCTTTGATGAATTATGCACCTCCTCATTCCTGAAAACAGTCCACCATCTACAAGGAGTGTCCAAGGATACTCTACACGTGCCCGAATGAGAGCACCTCTCTACTTACTCAAGAAGCTTGACATTAAGGACAAATTAGCCTACTTGATTGTCACCCCATTCACCACCTTCAACATTCATTTTCTCCAACTCCAATGCACAGTGTGGCATTGCACAATATGTCAATAATCTTGAGGGGGAGTAGATGGACATAGGTTGGCATGGATAGTGCACAGAAAATGAAGGATTGAGAGATGACTGAGTGGCCTGCTATCTTTACATGCAGTATCAAAGACCTCAGGCAGGTTTTCCACCTCGCTCACCTTGGGAACTGTGCAGCTTCTTGTCACTCAGACCAACTCCCAAGCAAGCAAGCACCCAAGACTGAAAATCTGAAGTGCGGGTAGCCATGTTTAAAGTCTTGATCACAGAATCGAGATTCCTGCTGAATCTGCACCCTGATGCAGGAACGAAAAACAGGCACAATGTGTCCTTTCCAGTCTAAGTATTCATTTAGCAGTGTGCATCCAAATAACCTTTCCAGTACTAAAAATTAGCTTGCACAACTGTGGAGTTTCATTCTTTCATATCTTAAATTATGAAGGTGAAGATGATCTGTTAATTTTTAAAAACCTTTTCTTTCTGTATCTATTTACTCTCCCTTTTAACCCAAATCTTTCTTTCAGCTTATTTCATTCTATGTATTCAGTTCAAACTTTAAGTCCTTGGTCAGACTTTGCAGGTTCATTAATATTTTTCAGTCTCAGATACATGGTTGCTTTCACTTTCATGCAAGTCCCAGATGCCACGCAAAGGCATTGGGCTTTTTTCGATGGTTGCCTGACGAAGACCTTCGGTGTCATAGCCGCAAGGAAATTTACAGGTGAGAATATAACAAATCCCAGCATCTTTTGTTCAACACTCACACACAAAAAAATCAGCCCAATTTGTTCTATACTTTCAGATCAAAAAGGTGTGTTATATCTGAACAAGCACAGTGAGGTTAATTAACTTACCTTTTACTTTACACTTTGCCAGACATTCTTTCATGGTTTCAAAGTTGTTTTCATTTCCACCACATCCCCCGTAGATAAATTCTTCACATTTCTGTGTGAATATGTTGTAGTAGTATCTTTTGTTTACAGCTTTGCAATACCCACTATCAGCTTTATATGTACATATTTCATGGCCATATGTCAACTCCTTACGTTTATTTTCTGCAGAAGAAAAAATCAGTTATTATGGGTTTAAGTACAATAAATATTGATTTTAAGTGGAAGTTCGATACGCAATATTCCCCATGATTAGATGTTTTGTGTAGTTTCAATTTTCCTTCTTTTCTGTCCAACTTCAGAGTTTTAAATTGTGACGCAATCCTCTAAATATTGAGAATGCAATATTTGTCCATTTTGAGTGTTATAAATAAAATCTAATCTGATCCCATCTGATGACAGATGCCTGCTGTGATGGTTGGAATTTGTTTCCACTTGCTTTGTTGTGAAGACACCTACTGAATTCAAATTGGTCTAACTCATGTTCCATTGTCCAGAACATTACCAGTTTCACTGTAAGAACTTATCTCTTATTTTGCTGAATCGACCAGAATAGCATATCTTGTCATTTGTTGAATGTAAGCATATGTACTTCCAGTGCTGGAATGCAGAAATCTATCAAGTGGTAAAGGGTTTTAGCATGTCTGATCACTTCTTGCACTTGTTGACACAGCTATACGCATAAAACTGATATTTTTTTTTAAATTGCAGGCTTCCAATTTTGAACAATGTCAAATCTATTCCAATATTTCAAATAGTATTAATAATAACAAAGATAAACACTATCCAAGTTCTTTTTACAATTCAAAAATGAAATAATGCAGCCTTTCCTTCTAACAGAATGTCTTGCATTCATATTTGTCACAAAGAAAGCAGGATTCTGAGATCATCGAACCTTCTGGTGTAAAAGGATAACATTCTACGCATTTTGCCTTTGAACGAACTATTTTAGTTAGGCCTACTCTCCTGCTCTCTCCCCACTGCCCTGAAAATATTTATTTTTAAGTATTTATCCAATTCCCTTTTGTAAGTTCCCACTGAATCTGCTTCCACCAGTGCATTCTAGATCAAAGCATGTTGTTAGGTTTAAAAAAAAAGTCTCATTATCCCTCTTCCATGATGTTTCAATACTTAAATTTTTAAAAAAGTTTCCTTTGATAAATGGTAAGTTCCTTCTTAGCAAAGGAAGATTTGATTGATTTCTGCAACCTTCTGCAGCTTCTTATGATTCTGAGCAGAGCAGTTGCCTTACTTGGCTGTAACGCACCTCAAAAGGATGCTTTATACGGGAAAAGTTGGTGAGGGTACTTATGGACATGCTGAATTTCTTAAGCTACCTGAGGAAGAAGAGATAATTGTATCAGTGATAATGGGAACTGCAAGTGCTGGAGAATCCAAGATAATAAAATGTGAGGCTGGATGAACACAGCAGGCCCAGCAGCATCTCAGGAGCACAAAAGCTGACGTTTCGGGCCTAAACCCTTCATCAGAGAGGGGGATGGGGCGAGGGTTCTGTAATAAATAGGGAGAGAGGGGGAGGCGGACCGAAGATGGAAAGAAAAGAAGATAGGTGGAGAGGAGAGTATGGGTGGGGAGGTAGGGAGGGGATAGGTCAGTCCAGGGAAGATGGACAGGTCAAGGAGGTGGGATGAGGTTAGTAGGTAGGAGATGGAAGTGCGGCTTGGGGTGGGAGGAAGGGATGGGTGAGAGGAAGAACAGGTTAGGGAAGCAGAGACAGGTTGGACTGGTTTTGGGATGCAGTGGGTGGAGGGGAAAAGCTGGGCTGGTTGTGTGGTGCAGTAGGGGGAGGGGACAAACTGGGCTGGTTTTGGGATGCGGTGGGGGAAGGGGAGATTTTGAAGCTGGTGAAGTCCACATTGATACCATTGGGCTGCAGGGTTCCCAAGCGGAATATGAGTTGCTGTTCCTGCAACCTTCAGGTGGCATCATTGTGGCACTGCAGGAGGCCCATGATGGACATGTCATCTGAAGAACGGGAGGGGGAGTGGAAATGGTTTGCGACTGGGAGGTGCAGTTGTTTATTGCGAACCGAGCGGAGGTGTTCTGCAAAGCGGCCCCCAAGCCTCCGCTTGGTTTCCCCAATGTAGCGGAAACCAAGCGGAGGCTTGGGGGCCGCTTTGCAGAACACCTCCGCTCGGTTCGCAATAAACAACTGCACCTCCCAGTCGCAAACCATTTCCACTCCCCCTCCCGTTCTTTAGATGACATGTCCATCATGGGCCTCCTGCAGTGCCACAATGATGCCACCTGAAGGTTGCAGGAACAGCAACTCATATTCCGCTTGGGAACCCTGCAGCCCAATGGTATCAATGTGGACTTCACCAGCTTCAAAATCTCCCCTTCCCCCACCGCATCCCAAAATCAGCCCAGTTCGTCCCCTCTCCCCACTGCACCACACAACCAGCCCAGCTTTTCCCCTCCACCCACTGCATCCCAAAACCAGTCCAACCTGTCTCTGCCTCCCTAACCTGTTCTTCCTCTCACCCATCCCTTCCTCCCACCCCAAGCCGCACCTCCATCTCCTACCTACTAACCTCATCCCACCTCCTTGACCTGTCCGTCTTCCCTGGACCTGTCCGTCTTCCCTGGACTGACCTATCCCCTCCCTACCTCCCCACCTATACTCTCTCCACCTATCTTCTTTTCTCTCCATCTTCAGTCCGCCTTCCCCTCTCTCCCTATTTATTCCAGAACCCTCGCCCCATCCCCCTCTCTGATGAAGGGTCTAGGCCCAAAACGTCAGCTTTTGTGCTCCTGAGATGCGGCTGGGCCTGCTGTGTTCATCCAGCCTCACATTTTATTATCTGAGGAAGAACAGACATTATTGTGCCTTTCTGACCATTGCATCTACATTGGAAGTCCAGGACAGGATGTCAGTTCCAGTCAGTTACTCCCAGGAACTTGTCGCTCTCAACCTCTGCTTTATTCACGTAGATGGAGGCGTGTTCTCGTCTTTTCTTTCTGAAGCCAATTATCAGTTCTTTTGTTTTGCCGATGTTGAGAGAGAGCTTGTTATCTTTGCACCATGCCACCAAGCCCTCTATCTTCTTTCTGTATACTTGTAACTGCAACTTGTAACTGCTTAATATTCACAGCAGCGGTAGTCATTAAACAGAATCAATTAATGTGAAAAACAAAACTGAAACATTTGAGGAGGGCAAGGTCTCGGTGAAGTCACTGAACTATGAAGGATTAATCTGAGAACAACTCAGACTAAAACATCTTATCTCACACTTATATTATAGGTGGCCCAACTGAACGGTTCGGAAACCAGCGAAGCTCCATTGAATGCTGCCACAAAACAGCTTAGGATTAATGCATGAGGATTCAGACAAATATATTTCCTTATAAAAATCCCACTGCCTGATACATTGAATATATTTACTACAGTTACAGTACAAAAATATCCCAAAGATGCTACAATATTCATTGATTCCTTTGTAAGTTAGTACTTTACAAGTCAGAAGTACTGCATGGAAATATTAAGAAAAAAATAAGTCTGCCTTTCACCATTTTTACCCTGCCATGACTCTGACTAAATTGCTCAGTTTTTAAAAGTTATACGGTGGGTTTTTAGTGAATATTTCACTCCTCAGAGATGTTTGCATCAGGGTAAGCTTTGCAGCATTCTCAATTTGAATCAGCAAAATCTAAAGAGGTAGGTATTCTTCAAAAGACTTGCAGGAATTTTGTGTACCTCCTGGTGTTAGAATTGAAAAGAAAGAAGGAATGTTTACCAGGTAACAAGGTGTAGAGCTGGATGAACACAGCAGGCCAAGCAGCATCTTAGGAGCACAACAGCTGACGTTTCGGGCCTAAACCCTTCATCAGAAATGGGGGAGGGGGAGAAGGTTCTGAAATAAATAGGGAGAGAGGGGGAGGCGGATACAAGAGAGTTGCAGTGGGAGAGAGATCCCCTGAGGTTTGTCCGGAGGGTGGAGGGTAACTTCTTCAGGTTAGGCATCCCTACTCTCTTGTATCTGCCTCCCCCTCTCTCCCTATTTATTTTAGAACCCTCTCCCCCTCCCCCTCCCCCATTTCTGATGAAGGGTCTAGGCCCAAAACGTCAGCTTTTGTGCTCTGAAAATGCTGCTTGGCCTGCTGTGTTCATCCAGCTTCACACTTTGTTAGCTGGAGTTTAATCCGGACAAATGTGAGGTGATGCCTTTTGGAAGGTCAATTACAGGTGGAAATTATACAGTGAGTGGCAGTACTCTTAGGAGTATTGATAGGCAGAGGGATCTAGGTGTGCATGTTCATAGATCACTGAAGGTGGCAGCAGAGGTAGATAAGGTAGTAAAAAAAAGACTTTGGCATGCTTACCTTCATTGGAAGGGCCATTGGAGTGTAAAGATAGACAAGTTATGCTGCAGCTTTACAGGTGCACAGTGTGGCATGGTGGCTCAGTGGTTAGCACTGCAGCCTCACAGCACCAGGGACACAGGTTCAATTCCACCCTCAGGCAGCTGTCTGTGTGGAGTTTGCACATTCTCCTTGTGTTTGCATGGGTTTCCTTTGGGTGCTCCAGTTTCCTCCCACAGCCCAAAGATGTGCAGGCTAGGTGGATTGGCCATGCTAAATTGCCTGTAGTGTTCAGGGATGTGTACATTAGGTGTGTTATAAGGGGATGGGTCCGGGTGGGATGCTATGAGAATCAGTGTGGGCTGGTTGGAGCTGAAGGGCCTGTTTCCACACTGTATGGATTCTATTCTATGACTACTTTAATCAGGCCACACTTGGAATATTGCGTACAGTTCTGGCCACCACACTGCCAGAAGGATGTGGATGCTTTGGAGTTGCTTTTGAGATGCTTTGTATAGAAAAAAAAAATTACCAGGATGTTGCCTGACATGGGGGGATTTTAGTTATGAGGAAAGGTTGGATAGACTTGGTTTGTTTTCACTGGAACACAGGCAGTTGAGGGGCAACCTGATAGAAGTTTAGAAGATTATAAATGGCATGGATAAGATGGAAAGTAGAAGGTTTTTTCCCCTAGGGTGGAGGGGTCAATTACTTGGGGACACAGGTTCAAAGTGTGAAGGCGGGGCGGAGTTTAAAAGAGAGGGCCTGGAACATGCATCCAGAGGATGTGGTGGAAGCAGACACAATAGCAGCATTCAAGAGGCTTTTGGACAAATACTTGAACAGGAAGGGAATAGAGGGATACAGATCCTGTAAGTGAAGACCGTTTTATTATGGAAGGGCAAAATGTGTTAGTGTGGGCTTGGAGGGCCAAAGGTCTGTTCCTGTGCTGTAAGTATTGGGTGCTGTAAAATATTAAGAAAGCTCCTGCATCCTTATAAATTTGAGAGCTATTTTTTCCAAACTCCCGTGTACTTTTAGTGTCACTTTTAAATTCAGTTCTCCTAATGTAGCCTTTCTGAATAGCATACAGGTCTGGACAAGCCAATAACTCAAAACTAAAAAAGTATTCACTGTAATTTTCTGCATCTTACACAGCTGTTAAAAGTGGTTTATCTGTTGGTAGCCTAATGCTAGCTTAGAGATAGCTTGCTCTAAAAGGTGGGGACTAATCTGTACATATTTACATTTCAGGGGAAAAAACACATTCTGGAAAAATTGATTGCAGGTTTACATATTATCATTTGAGAGCAGAGTCTCAAGGCCAGAACTGACTTGTTCTATGTGACCTCCAGTTCTCACCCATTTTCTAATTGTTGAGTGAGACTCTACCACACTTCAATTTCAATGCAAGAATGAGGTCATTTTCTAACTTCAAAAATGCTCTAATGCTCTATGATAATAGCATTCAGATATCCTGATCAGTGCTTTTGTATCCCAGTGGGGATCCAAAACCTGTTGATGCTCTGAAAACATGTTTACAACGTGTAGCAATATCATAAAGGTACATTAATTTAAGTTCTCTTGTGCTGGATTCTACCTGGATCAGCTTCAATGTACAGACTGTAACTAAGGACCACAGCAAAAACATGCATTCTTTCATGACCTTAGGATATCCAAAACCACCTACAGCCAATGAAGTAATTTGCTGTTATAATGCACTTCATTAAGTCAGGCACAAAAATTAGGAGCAGGAGTGAGCCACTCAGTCCCTTCAGCATGCACTATCATTCAAACGAATTATTCCACATTCCTACCTACCCAAGACAACTTTTCATCCCTTTGCTTGTCAAGAATCCACCTACTTTTGTTTTTGCTCCCTCTTACAGGTGAGTTCCAAAGACACACAAATTCGAGGAAATAAAAATTCTACTCACAGCTATCTGAAAAAGCTGACCCTTTGTTTTTGGACAGACTCCTAATTCTAGATTCTCCCACAACAGTAAACAACACTTTTACATTCACCCTATCAAGATATCTTAGGATCTCATAGTCTACAAATAAGTTGTCTGACACAAACAGGCATAATTCATTCTGCTTCTGTGGATCACCCGAAGTGGACAGGAGTTTAAGAATTACAGTCAATCCTGTACTTTGCACAGCTAGCACTTCCTAAATGTGCATGTATATTGTATATTGATCACAGCAGATGACATATATAAATTTATAGTTAGAAAATGTAGAAGAATTGAAATGTCCCATTACTTTTCCCACTCATTATGATCTTGTTATTGCCCTGCAAAATGCAAGACAGTAGCAATATTTAATGTAATACCTATTCCCCACTGCTTTATTCGGGAAATACCTAAAAAAAAATGAAGACGTTCAAACACCTACACAAATAACGATTTATTCTACCTGTTGTTGCATGTTATCTCATAAAGTGATAGCTAATATCATAGATAATAGGAACTGCAGATACTGGAGAATCCAAAATAGATGCTGCTTGGCCTGCTGTGTTCATCCAGCTCTACAGCTAATATCATAGCTGCTTTCAAATCTGAACCTCTTGGCATGATACTGGAATGGCATCCAAAAATAAAATCATTTGGATCTTCCAATATATTAAATATTAAATATTAAATTCTTCCAGGTCAATGTGCTTTAAAACTGAAAAATATATAGCCCTGAAAAATATAAAACTGAAAGATTTATCATTCTAAATCACAAGGAAATGTCCTGTCTTCATCTGTATTTCCTCATTCCATAAATTTCCTCATTAATTCTGTGTAGCTCTCCAGACATCATTTCTTTGTTAACTCGACAGTGCTAAGTAAGTCTCCTGTGACAGCATACTGATTTTGCTGTTCAAATTAAATAATACTCTGAACCAAATTACTACATCAATGCTACACATTTCTAGATATTAAGGAACACATTTGTGAAAGTTACAGATGTCCCACAGATTATATACCCAACTTCTTTGTCCTTGGAATCAATTTAATATTTCACTGAAAGAACGAGGAAAATATTTATCCAAAAAAGTTTCTTGTTGCTGCTGCAAACACATGATGTCACATTGTATTTACTGTAATAGACCATTTGATGATTTTATTCCACACAAGCTTCTTCAGACATTACATCATCTCAATCTATTAATAAATCTTCCAATTATTTTTCCTCCTGATCTAATTATCTAACTTCCCCTTAATAGTTACCTCAACTATTCCATGTCATAGAATGTTCTGCATGCTAGCCACTCTGAGAAAAGAATATTCTATTTTCTTTGTTTGATTTATAGATTGTTATCTTGTATTAATAGCTGTTAGTTTGGACTTGTCCAAAACATGAAAGATCTTCTCTATGTCTACTCTATTGAACTGTTTCACAATTTTAAAGACTTCTATTAGGTCTGCTGACATGTCTCAATTTTTAAAACAAAGTGAAGACTCATCTTATCCAATCTTTCCTTATTTTTATTACAGTTCTGTTCTGGTGTCCTCTGCTTTTGAACTTTCATCAGTGTCTCTACATCCTTCCAGCAATATGGAGACTATGACTAAGTGTCATCTAGCCAAGGTTCTGTACAAGTTTAACATAAACTTTTCTACTTTAGAATTCTGTCTCTTCAGAAAAGAACCTTTTCTTTTTCATTTATAGCTGCATTCTTCTGATTTAAATCATTTGAGAATTTATCTCTCCTGGTCACATTATTCCTTCAGCACATTCAGCCTTTATTTTTCTAAGAGTAGTCCACTCACTGCTCTTAGCAAACTGCACTATCCCGCAGTGACTTATAATGCATTCTACAAATTTGTTATCTTTTTGTATTGCCAGCCTTCCTTAGCGGTAACCGTGCGTCTGTACCAATTTACACAAAACATTTTAGACGCTTCCTTGAAAAAAAGTCAATAATGAAGTTGATAAATTGTGCATCTTGCAAACATATAGAAAACATAAATATTCAAATTTGTACATAAATGTGTTTCATCAGGAGAATTAAGGCAAAAATGAAACAAAAAAAAATGAAAGGGTACCCAATAGCAGCGTGTTCAGTTCTTTCTGGAACACTATACACGACGAAAATGATTAACTGAGGTGACCTAGAAGGGTACACATTAAAGCACTTCACTGGCCAACGTGGTGAAAAACGCTATATAAATTTATATTTTAAAGTTTCTTCTCACTATGCGCATGTTATTAAGTATCATGTGGCGAGTGAAATTAAACATTGAAACCACATAGCCGTACTTATAAAGTATTGCAATGATACTAGTCCGTTAATTGACTATCGTTGCACCATTCCCATATTCCACCAGAACCCAATACTAAGTTGAAACTTTACGCCACTCTGTCTCATGCCATCTATGATTCTAAGTCAGCAGAAGTCAGTTGTTCAAATCTTTAATATAAGCAGAAAAATCTTGGGAAAGCCCTCAGCAGGCCAGGTAACATCCATACAGATATTAGAATTAATAGAGTTTATGGATCTATTTTCTCCAGATTTGCTGGGTACTCGAGCATTTTCTATTTTTATTTCAGGCTTCCAGGATGTTGATCTTCAGAGGTGCTAGTTTCACCAGAGTGTGCATCCATCACTCCTACCAAGAGGTGCTCACACTTAAAACTGCGATCCAGTCCAAACTTTTAGTAAGAAGGATCTACACCTCTCAGAACTCTGTGCGCGCTATGATTGCTGTCACAGTGATTAGCCTTGGAGCTCTGATCCTCCGCACTGCACTTACCTTTTCTCTGGGCAGCCGGTTCGCAATCCACACTCAGGAGGAGCACGGCCACTTTGAGCAGCGTGAGCAACATTGTTGGCTTTGAGTGCGGGGTTACGCTGCTTGCTGGGAGCCGGTGCAAAATCGATCTGCTCTCAGCTTGCTCTGCTCTTGCTCTCCAAAGTGTCTCCAATGGGATCCCCGCCTACTTCCGGGCTGCTGGATGACTCCACACGATGGAGTTATCTAAACAAAATTCCCGCAAGTTATCACATCCTGTGATACATGTAGGAATCATTACAGGTGAATGTGACACCAGCACATATCAGCGATTAACTTTCCCGTATGACTAGTCAATAAATGCCAACACAACTGAGGTGTAGACATTTACAGAATAGTAAGCCGTATGTATCCCCCCCTCATTATAGTCAAAAGGGGAAATTATTCTATACGCATCAGGGCAAACATGCTATCAGAATTAACAAAGAGACTTCAGTCTTTATTTACCATCTTTCCCTGAGGGCCTAACACCGCAAGTAAGGGCAAAAACGTCAGAGGTATATTCGCTTATCTTATTTTAAACTACTGTACCATGGAACCTCGACTTAACACAGCTTCAAGCACCCAATTCATTTATTGTGGAATTCTTTTAAATGCACGCTGGTTGTCTCAGTATTGAGCAAGTCTCATATCAGATTTTTGAGTGATGTGTATGCATTTTAGGTGAACTCATTTTCTTTTACAGAGCGTTGTGCTGCCCCTTGCGTAAATTAACCCTCCAAAGATGCAGATGTTGGGCAAGTGGAGTCGCTGTGGTGTCAATGGAATTCTGAGGAAGAGGTGGGGCATTATAACGTAAAAAGAAATGAATGGACATTCACTAGAAGTACAAACGCTGTGGTAAGAAGATTAAGGACAATCTTGTACAGACCTGAATAATGTAAGCTGTGGTGAAAATTGTGGCAGGATTATGCAAAATAAAGCCCGCAGAGGTCTGTGTCATTGTCAGGAACATCTCGCTGTATCCTTTAACTTATTTCAAGGTTTTGGGAGCAGCAGTGAGCTGCCTATTAAAGGGGATTATTGCATGTTGACGACCTCATCAATTGCATATCTTACGTTATTACGAGTAACTTCCTGGCCTGCCACCAAAGGGGACATCTACACTTTGAGAATTCTCAATGTGGAAATCAGTGGCTACTTGGTGACTTCAGCTTGCTACTTGGCCCCAAAACCATATTTTATACCAGTCACCAACATCTCAGGGTACGGTAGGCATTGGTCACCTACACCCCACATTTATGGACAACGGTGTCTGACGCATGTCAGCCTCGAAGGTACATTATACAGTGCCTTCTGCACCTCAGTGCTGCACGTGGGAGTGCAATGGCAACTATCATTGTATTTTGCAACAAGAACACTTTTGTGCTTGGGGACATGCACCCAACTCATGGACTGGACCAGGCTGCATCTCCAGCCAGTTTGCTTCCTCTCTTTGTGTTTACTCATTTTGAGCCTACCTAGGTGCTTGCAGGATCACTGCCTTGTCTTGCCTCTCAGGCAGAGAGATCAGACTGACAATATTGCTGTTTGCTGTGCCATTTAACACAGACTCAAGGCTAGGAAGCTTGCCATGGTACTCACCAATCTTCAGTTACATCAAAGGGAGGAGCCTTCAATCGGGGGTCCTGGCACAGAAGTCAACGACAGCCTCCAATATTAGTCCAAAGGATTGAACATATTTAGTCAGCCACTTGGGGCAGTTCATCAGGATTCCCTCCAAATAACAGGTAAAATATCAGGTAGCATACCACCTATCTGAGCTATTACTGCCCTACAGGGGATGGTATCCCTTCTGGAATGAGAGAGAGGGGGTTTTAAGTGAGATGAAAGTGGTGGGGTTTGGTGGGGGTGGGGTTGTGGGGGGTGTCGGGGGGTGATGGGGGTGTGTGTGTGTGTGTGTGTGTGTGTGTGTGTGTGAGGTGGTGGGGGGGGTGGGGGCGTGTGGGGGGGTGGGGGTGTGTGGGCGTGTGGGAGGGGTGGGGGGTGGGGGTGTGTGGGGGGGTGGGGGCTGTGTGGGAGGGGTGTGGGGGGTGGGGTGTAGGGGAGGGGTGGGAGGGGTGTGGGGGGTGGGGTGTAGGGGGAGGGGTGGGAGGGGTGTGGGGGGTGGGGTGTAGGGGGAGGGGTGGGAGGGGTGTGGGGGGTGGGGTGTAGGGGGAGGGGTGGTGGGGGGGTGGTGGGGGTGGGGTTTGGGGGGGTGGTGGGGGTGGGGGGGGTGGTTGGGGGGGTGGTGGGGGTGTGGGGTGTGGTTGGTGGGGTGTAGGGTGTGTGTGGGGGTTGTGTGTGGGGGTTGTGTGTTGGGGGTGGGGTGTTGGGGGTGGGGTGTGGGGGGTGGGTGTGGGGGGTGTGTGGGGGGTGGGGTGTGGGGGGTGGGTGTGGGGGGGTGTGTGGGGGGGTGGGGCGTGGGGGGGAGGGGTGTGTGGGGGGTGTGTGGGGGGTGGTGGGGAGTGGGGGGGAGGGGTGTGTGGGGGGTGGTGGGGGGTGGGGTGTGGGGGGGTGTGGAGGGTGTGTGGGTGGGGGGGTGTGTGGGTGGTGGGGTGTGGGGGGGGTGTGTGGGTGGTGGGGTGTGGGGGGGGGTGTGTGGGGGGTGGGGGTGTGGGGTGTGGGGGGGGGTGTGGGGGGGGTGTGTGGGGGGTGGGGGTGTGGGGGGTGGGGTGTGGGGGGGGTGTGTGGGGGGGGGTGTGTGGGTGGTGGGGTGTGGGGGGGTGTGTGGGGGGTGGGGGTGTGGGGTGTGGGGGGGTGTGGGGGGTGGGGTGTGGGGGGGTGTGTGGGGGGTGGGGGTGTGGGGGGGGTGTGGGGGGTGGGGGGTGGGGTGTGGGGGGAGGGGTGGGAGGGGTGTGGGGGGTGGGGTGTAGGGGGAGGGGTGGTGGGGGGGTGTGTGGGGGGTGGGGTGTGGGGTGGGGTTTGGGGGGGTGGTGGGGGTGGGGTTTGGGGGGGTGGTGGGGGTGTGGGGTGTGGTTGGTGGGGTGTAGGGTGTGTGTGGGGGTTGTGTGTGGGGGTTGTGTGTTGGGGGTGGGGTGTGGGGGGTGGGTGTGGGGGGTGGGGGGTGTGGGGGGTGTGTGGGGGGTGGGGTGTGTGTGGGGGGTGTGGGGGGTGTGGGGGGGTGGGTGGGGCGGTGTGGGGGGTGTGGGGGGGTGGGTGGGGTGGGTGGGTGTGTGGGGGGTGGGGGGGGGTGTGGGGGGGTGGGGGGGGTGTGTGGGGGGTGGGGGGGGGTGTGTGGGGGGTGGGGGGGTGTGGGGGGTGTGTGGGGGGTGGGGGTTGTGTGGGGGGTGGGGGGGTGGGGCTGTGTGTGGGGGGTGGGGGGTGGGGGTGTGTGGGGGGTGGGGGGGGTGTGGGGGGTGGGGGGTGTGTGTGGGGGGTGGGGGGTGGGGGGGTGTGGGGGGTGTGGGGGGTGCGTGGGGGGTGGGGGGTGGGGGGGTGTGTGGGGGGTGTGGGGGGTGGGTGTGAGGGGTTGTGTGGGGGGGTGGGGCGTGGGGGGGTGGGGCGTTGGGGGTGGGTGTGGGGGGGGGTGTGGTGGGGGTGTGTGGGGGGGTGGGGTGTGGGGGTGTGGGGGTGTGTGGGGGGGTGGGGTGTGGAGGGGTGGGGGGTGTGTGGGGGGTGGGGGGTGGGGGGTGTGTGGGAGGTGGGGGGTGGGGGGTGTGTGGGGGGTGGGGGGTGGGGTGTGGGGGGGTGTGGAGGGTGTGTGGGTGGGGGGGTGTGTGGGTGGTGGGGTGTGGGGGGGGGGTGTGTGGGTGGTGGGGTGTGGGGGGGGTGTGTGGGGGGTGGGGGTGTGGGGTGTGGGGGTGTGTGGGGGGGGGGTGTGTGGGGGGTGGGGGTGTGGGGGGTGGGGGGTGGGGTGTGGGGGGGGTGTGGGTGGTGGGGGGTGGGGTGTGGGGTGTGGGGGTGTGTGTGTGGTGGGGGGTGTGTGGGTGGTGGGGGTGTGGGGTGTGGGGGGTGGGGGGTGGGGTGTGGGGGGGTGTGTGGGGGGTGGGGGTGTGGGGGGTGTGTGGGGGGTGGGGGGTGGGGTGTGGGGGGGGTGTGGGGGGTGGGGGGTGGGGTGTGGGGGGAGGGGTGGGAGGGGTGTGGGGGGAGGGGTGGGAGGGGTGTGGGGGGTGGGGTGTAGGGGGAGGGGTGGGAGGGGTGTGGGGGGTGGGGTGTAGGGGGAGGGGTGGTGGGGGGGTGTGTGGGGGGTGGGGTGTAGGGTGGGGTTTGGGGGGGTGGTGGGGGTGGGGTTGGGGGGGGTGGTGGGGGTGGGGGGGTGTGGTTGGGGGGGTGGTGGGGGTGTGGGGTGTGGTTGGTGGGGTGTAGGGTGTGTGTGGGGGTTGTGTGTGGGGGTTGTGTGTGGGGGGTGGGGTGTGGGGGGTGGGTGTGGGGGGTGGGGGGTGTGGGGGGTGTGTGGGGGGGGGGTGTGTGGGGGGGTGGGGGGGGTGTGGGGGGTGTGGGGGGGTGGGTGGGGCGGTGTGGGGGGGGTGGGGGGGGTGGGTGGGGGGTGGGGGGGGGGGGGGGGGGTGTGGGGGGGTGGGGGGGGTGTGTCGGGGGTGGGGGGGTGTGGGGGGGGTGTGGGGGGTGGGGGTTGTGTGGGGGGTGGGGGGGGTGGGGCTGTGGTGGGGGGTGGGGGGTGGGGGTGTGTGGGGGGTGGGGGGGTGTGGGGGGGTGGGGGGTGTGTGTGGGGGGTGGGGGGTGGGGGGGTGTGGGGGGGTGTGGGGGGGGGGGTGTGGGGGGTGCGTGGGGGGTGGGGGGTGGGGGGGTGTGTGGGGGGTGTGGGGGGGGGGGTGGGGTGTGGGGGGTGGGTGTGGGGGTTGTGTGGGGGGGTGGGGCGTGGGGGGGTGGGGCGTTGGGGGTGGGTGTGGGGGGGGTGTGGTGGGGGTTTGTGGGGGGGTGGGGTGTGGGGGTGTGGGGGTGTGTGGGGGGGGTGGGGTGTGGAGGGGTGGGGGGGTGTGTGGGGGGTGGGGGGTGGGGGGGTGTGTGGGAGGTGGGGGGTGGGGGGGTGTGTGGGGGGTGGGGGGTGGAGGGGTGTGTGGGGGGTGGGGGGGTGGGGGGGTGTGGGGTGGAGGGGTGTGTGGGGGGTGGGGTGTGGGGGGTGTGTGGGGGGTGGGGTGTGGGGGGGGTTGGGGTGGGTGTGGGGGGGTGGGGTGTGGGGGGGGGGTTGGGGGTGGTGGGGTGTGTGGGGTGTGGGGGTGTGTGGGGGGTGGGGGGGGTGGGGTGTGGGGGGGGTGGGGTGTGGGGGGTGGGGGGGGGTGTGTGGGGGTGGGGGTGGGGTGTGGGGTGTGGGGTTGGGGTGTGGGGGGGGTGGGGGGGTGGGGGGGGGGTGTGGGTGGGGGGGGGTGTGTGGGGTGTGGGGGTGGGGCGTGGGGCGGTGGGTGGGGGGTGGGGCGTGGGGGGGTGGGGTGTGGGGGTGGGTGGGGGGGTGTGGGGGTGGGTGGGGGGTGTGGGGGTGGGGGGTGGGGCGTGGGGGGGTGGGGTGTGTGGGGGGTGGGGGGTGGGGTGGGAGGTGGGGGGTGGGGTGGGGGGTGGGAGGTGGGGCGTGGGGGGTGGTGTGGGGTGGGGGCTGGGGTGTGGGGGTGGGTGTGGGGGCGTGGGGGGGTGGGGTGGGAGTGGGGGGGGTGTGGGGGGGGTGGGGGGGGGGGTGGGGGGGGGTGGGGGTGGGGGGGTGTGGGTGTGGGGTGTGGGGGGTGTGGGGGTGGGGTGTGGGGCGTGGGGGGTGGGGCGTGGGGGGTGGGGTGTGGGGGTGTGGCGTGGGGGTGTGGGGGGGTGTGGGGGTGGGGTGTGGGGGTGGGGTTTGGGGGTGGGGCGTGGGGGGTGGGGTGGGGTGTGGGGGTGGGGGGTGGGGCGTGGGGGTGTGTGTGTGGGGGGTGGGGGGTGGGGTGGGGGTGGAGGGGTGGGGCGAGGGGTGGGGTGTGTGGGGCGGGGTGGTGGGGCGGGTCGTGGGGGGTGGGGTGTGTGGGGGGAGCGGTGTGTGTGGGGGGGTGGTGGGGGGGTGGGGGGTGGTGGGGGTGTGGTGGGGGGTAGGGTGTGGGGGGGGTGGGGGTTGGGGGTGTGGTGGGGGGTGGGGTGTGTGGGGGGTGGTGGGGCGTGGGGGGGAGGGGTGTGTGGGGGGTGGTGGGGGGTGGGGTGTGGGGGGGTGGGGGGTGGGGTGTGGGGGGGTGTGGAGGGTGTGTGGGTGGGGGGGTGTGTGGGTGGTGGGGTGTGGGGGGGGGGTGTGTGGGTGGTGGGGTGTGGGGGGGTGTGTGGGGGGTGGGGGTGTGGGGTGTGGGGGGGTGTGGGGGGTGTGTGTGGGGGGTGGGGGTGTGGGGGGTGGGGGGTGGGGGTGTGGGGGGGGGTGGGGGTGGGGGGTGGGGTGTGGGGTGTGGGGGGTGTGTGTGTGGTGGGGGGTGTGTGGGTGGTGGGGTGTGGGGGGTGGGGGGGGGTGGGGGGTGGGGGGTGGGGTGTGGGGGGGTGTGTGGGGGGTGGGGGTGTGGGGGGTGTGTGGGGGTGGGGGGTGGGGTGTGGGGGGGGGTGGGGGGTGGGGTGTGGGGGGAGGGGTGGAGGGGTGTGGGGGGTGGGGTGTAGGGGGAGGGGTGGGAGGGGTGTGGGGGGTGGGGTGTAGGGGGAGGGGTGTGGGGGGGTGGGGTGTAGGGGGAGGGGTGGTGGGGGGGGGTGTGTGCGGGGTGGTGGGGAGTGGGGGGGAGGGGTGTGTGGGGGGGTGGTGGGGGGGTGGGGTGTGGGGGGGTGTGGAGGGTGTGTGGGTGGGGGGGTGTGTGGGTGGTGGGGTGTGGGGGGGGTGTGTGGGTGGTGGGGTGTGGGGGGGGTGTGTGGGGGGTGGGGGTGTGGGGTGTGGGGGGGGGGGTGTGGGGGGGGGTGTGTGGGGGGTGGGGGTGTGGGGGGTGGGGTGTGGGGGGGTGTGTGGGGGGGGGTGTGTGGGTGGTGGGGTGTGGGGGGGTGTGTGGGGGGTGGGGGTGTGGGGTGTGGGGGGGTGTGGGGGGTGGGGTGTGGGGGGGTGTGTGGGGGGTGGGGGTGTGGGGGGGGTGTGGGGGGTGGGGGTGGGGTGTGGGGGGAGGGGTGGGAGGGGTGTGGGGGGTGGGGTGTAGGGGGAGGGGTGGTGGGGGGGTGTGTGGGGGGTGGGGTGTGGGGTGGGGTTTGGGGGGGTGGTGGGGGTGGGGTTTGGGGGGGTGGTGGGGGTGTGGGGTGTGGGTGGTGGGGTGTAGGGTGTGTGTGGGGGTTGTGTGTGGGGGTTGTGTGTTGGGGGTGGGGTGTGGGGGGTGGGTGTGGGGGGTGGGGGGTGTGGGGGTGTGTGGGGGGTGGGGTGTGTGTGGGGGGTGTGGGGGGTGTGGGGGGGTGGGTGGGGCGGTGTGGGGGGTGTGGGGGGGTGGGTGGGGTGGGTGGGTGTGTGGGGGGTGGGGGGGGGTGTGGGGGGGTGGGGGGGGTGTGTGGGGGGTGGGGGGGGTGTGTGGGGGGTGGGGGGGTGTGGGGGTGTGTGGGGGGTGGGGGTTGTGTGGGGGGTGGGGGGGTGGGGCTGTGTGTGGGGGGTGGGGGGGTGGGGGTGTGTGGGGGTGGGGGGGTGTGGGGGGTGGGGGGTGTGTGTGGGGGGTGGGGGGTGGGGGGGTGTGGGGGGTGTGGGGGGGTGCGTGGGGGGTGGGGGGTGGGGGGGGTGTGTGGGGGGGGTGTGGGGGGTGGGGTGTGGGGGTGGGTGGGGGGTGGGGGTGGGGGGGGGGGGTTGGGGGTGGGTGTGGGGGGGGGTGTGGTGGGGGTGTGTGGGGGGGTGGGGTGTGGGGGTGTGGGGGTGTGTGGGGGGGTGGGGTGTGGAGGGGTGGGGGGTGTGGGGGGGTGGGGGGTGGGGGGTGTGTGGGAGGTGGGGGGGTGGGGGGTGGTGTGGGGGGTGGGGGGTGGGGTGTGGGGGGGTGTGGGGGTGTGTGGGTGGGGGGGTGGTGGTGGGTGGGGTGTGGGGGGGGGTGTGTGGGTGGTGGGGTGTGGGGGGGTGTGTGGGGGGGTGGGGGTGTGGGGTGTGGGGGGTGTGTGGGGGGGGGTGTGTGGGGGGGTGGGGGTGGGGGGGTGGGGGGTGGGGGGTGTGGGGGGGGGGTGGGTGGTGGGGGGTGGGGTGTGGGTGTGGGGGTGTGTGTGTGGTGGGGGGTGTGTGGGTGGTGGGGGTGTGGGGTGTGGGGGGTGGGGGGTGGGGTGTGGGGGGGGTGTGGGGGGGTGGGGGTGTGGGGGGTGTGTGGGGGGTGGGGGGGGGGGTGTGGGGGGGTGTGGGGGGTGGGGGGTGGGGGGTGGGGGGGGGGGGGGGGGGGGGGTGTGGGGGGGGGGTGGGGGGGGTGTGGGGGGTGGGGTGTAGGGGGGAGGGGTGGGAGGGGTGTGGGGGTGGGGTGTAGGGGGAGGGGGTGGGGGGGGGGTGTGTGGGGGGGGGGGTGTGGGGTGGGGTTTGGGGGGGTGGTGGGGGGTGGGGTTGGGGGGGGGGGGGGGTGGGGGGGTGGGGTGGGGGGGGTGGTGGGGGTGTGGGGTGTGGTGGGGGGTGTGGGGGGTGGGGGGTGGGGGGGTGTGGGTGGGGGGGGGGGGTGTGGGGGGGGGGTGGGGGGGGGGGGGTGTGGGGGGTGTGTGGGGGGGGGGTGTGTGGGGGGTGTGGGGGGGTGTGGGGGGGGGGGGGGGGTGGGGGGGGGTGTGGGGGGGTGTGGGGGGGTGGGTGGGTGTGTGGGGGGGTGGGGGGGGTGTGGGGCGGTGTGGGGGTGTGGGGGGGTGGGTGGGTGTGTGGGGGGTGGGGGGGGTGTGGGGGGGTGGGGGGGGTGTGTCGGGGGTGGGGGGGTGTGGGGGTGTGTGGGGGGTGGGGGTTGTGTGGGGGGGTGGGGGGGTGGGGCTGTGTGTGGGGGGTGGGGGGTGGGGGTGTGTGGGGGGTGGGGGGTGTGGGGGGTGGGGGGTGTGTGTGGGGGGTGGGGGGTGGGGGGGTGTGGGGGGTGTGGGGGTGGGGGGGTGTGGGGGGTGCGTGGGGGGGTGGGGGGTGGGGGGGTGTGTGGGGGGTGTGGGGGGGTGGGGTGTGGGGGTGGGTGTGGGGGGTTGTGTGGGGGGGTGGGGCGTGGGGGGTGGGGCGTTGGGGGTGGGTGTGGGGGGGTGTGGTGGGGTTTGTGGGGGGGTGGGGTGTGGGGGTGTGGGGGTGTGTGGGGGGGGTGGGGTGTGGAGGGGTGGGGGGTGTGTGGGGGGTGGGGGGTGGGGGGTGTGTGGGAGGTGGGGGGTGGGGGGTGTGTGGGGGGTGGGGGGTGGAGGGGTGTGTGGGGGGTGGGGGGTGGGGGGGTGTGGGGTGGAGGGGTGTGTGGGGGGTGGGGTGTGGGGGGTGTGTGGGGGGTGTGGGGTGTGGGGGGGGTTGGGGTGGGTGTGGGGGGGGTGGGGTGTGGGGGGGGTTGGGGTGTGGTGGGGGTGTGTGGGGTGTGGGGGTGTGTGGGGGGTGGGGGGGTGGGGTGTGGGGGGGTGGGGTGTGGGGGTGGGGGGGGGTGTGTGGGGGGTGGGGGTGGGGTGTGGGGTGTGGGGTTGGGGGTGTGGGGGGGGTGGGGGGTGGGGGTGGGGTGTGGGCTGTGGGGGGGGTGTGTGGGGTGTGGGGGTGGGGCGTGGGGCGGTGGGTGGGGGGTGGGGCGTGGGGGGGTGGGGTGTGGGGGTGGGTGGGGGGGTGTGGGGGTGGGTGGGGGGGTGTGGGGGTGGGGGGTGGGGCGTGGGGGGTGGGGTGTGTGGGGGTGGGGGGTGGGGTGGGAGGTGGGGGTGGGGTGGGGGTGGGAGGTGGGGCGTGGGGGGGTGTGTGGGGTGGGGCTGGGGTGTGGGGGTGGGGTGTGGGGCGTGGGGGGGTGGGGTGGGAGTGGGGGGGTGTGGGGGGGTGGGGGGGGGTGGGGGGGGTGGGGGGTGGGGGGGTGTGGGTGTGGGGTGTGGGGGGTGTGGGGGTGGGGTGTGGGGCGTGGGGGTGGGGGTGGGGGGTGGGGTGTGGGGTGTGGCGTGGGGGTGTGGGGGGGTGTGGGGGTGGGGTGTGGGGGTGGGGTTTGGGGGGTGGGGCGTGGGGGGTGGGGTGGGGTGTGGGGGTGGGGGTTGGGGCGTGGGGGTGGTGTGTGTGGGGGGTGGGGGGTGGGGTGGGGGTGGAGGGTGGGGCGAGGGGTGGGGTGTGGGGGCGGGTGGTGGGGCGGGTCGTGGGGGTGGGGTGTGTGGGGGGAGCGGTGTGTGGGGGGGTGGTGGGGGGGTGGGGGTGGTGGGGGTGTGGTGGGGGGTAGGGTGTGTGGGGGGGTGGGGGTTTGGGGGTGTGGTGGGGGGTGGGGTGTGTGGGGGGTGGTGGGGCGTGGGGGGGAGGGGTGTGGGGGGGTGGTGGGGGGGTGGGGGGTGTGGGGGGGTGGGGGGTGGGGTGTGGGGGGGGTGTGGGGTGTGTGGGTGGGGGGGTGTGTGGGTGGTGGGGTGTGGGGGGGGGTGTGTGGGTGGTGGGGTGTGGGGGGGGTGTGTGGGGGGTGGGGGGTGTGGGGTGTGGGGGGGGTGTGGGGGGTGTGTGTGGGGGGTGGGGGTGTGGGGGGGTGGGGGGTGGGGTGTGGGGGGGGGTGGGGGGTGGGGGGTGGGGTGTGGGGTGTGGGGGTGTGTGTGTGGTGGGGGGTGTGTGGGTGGTGGGGGTGTGGGGTGTGGGGGGGGTGGGGGGTGGGGGGTGGGGTGTGGGGGGGTGTGTGGGGGGTGGGGGTGTGGGGGGTGTGTGGGGGGTGGGGGGTGGGGTGTGGGGGGGGGTGGGGGGTGGGGTGTGGGGGGAGGGGTGGAGGGGTGTGGGGGGTGGGGTGTAGGGGGAGGGGTGGGAGGGGTGTGGGGGGTGGGGTGTAGGGGGAGGGGTGTGGGGGGTGGGGTGTAGGGGGAGGGGTGGTGGGGGGGTGTGTGCGGGGTGGGGTGTAGGGTGGGGTTTGGGGGGGTGGTGGGGGTGGGGTTGGGGGGGTGGTGGGGGTGGGGGGGTGTGGTTGGGGGGGTGGTGGGGTGTGGGGTGTGGTGGTGGGTGTAGGGTGTGTGTGGGGTTGTGTGTGGGGGTTGTGTGTTGGGGGTGGGTGTGGGGGGTGGGTGTGGGGGGTGGGGGGTGTGTGGGGGGTAGGGGTGTGGGGGGTGTGGGGGGTGTGGGGGTGTGGGGGGTGGGGTGGGGGGGGGGGTGGGGGGTGTGGGGGGTGTGGGTGGGGTGTGTGGGGGGTGTGGGGGGTGGGGGGGTGGGGGGGGTGTGTGGGGGTGAGGGGTGTGGGGGGGGTGAGGGCTGTGGGGGGTGGGGGGGGTGTGGGGGGTGTGTGGGGGTGGGGGGTGTGTGGGGGGTGGGGGGTGGGGGGGTGTGGGGGGTGGGGGGGGTGTGGGGGGTGTGTGGGGGGTGGGGGGTGGGGGGATGTGGGGGGTGGGGGGTGTGGGGGGTGTGGGTGGGGGGGTGTGGGGTTTGTGGGGTGGGGGGGTGTGGGGGGTGCGTGGGGGGTGGGGGGTGGGGGGGTGTGTGGGGGGTGTGGGGGGTGGGTGTGGGGGGGTGTGTGGGGGGGTGGGGCATGGGGGGGTGGGGCGTGGGGGGTGGGTGTGCGGGGGGGTGTGGTGGGGGTGTGTGGGGGTGGGGTGTGGGGGTGTGTGGGGGGTGGGGGGGGTGGGGTGTGGGGGGGTGGGGGGGTGTGTGGGGGGTGGGGGGTGGGGGGGGTGTGGGAGGTGGGGGGTGGGGGGTGGGGGGGTGTGGGGTGGAGGGGTGTGTGGGGGGTGGGGGGTAGGGGGGTGGGGTGTGGGGGTGTGTGGGGGTGGGGGTGGGGGGGGGTGGGGGGTGGGGTGTGGTGGGGGTGTGTGGGGGGTGGTGGGTGGGTGTGGGGGGTGGGTGTGGGGGGGTGGGGTGTGTGGGGGGTGGTGGGGGGTGGGGTGTGTGGGGGGTGGTGGGGCGTGGGGGGGGAGGGGTGTGTGGGGGGTGTGTGGGGGGTGGTGGGGAGTGGGGGGGAGGGGTGTGTGGGGGGTGGTGGGGGGTGAGGTGTGGGGGGTAGGGGGTGGGGTGTGGGGGGTGTGGAGGGTGTGTGGGTGGGGGGGTGTGTGGGTGGTGGGGTGTGGGGGGGGTGTGGTGGGTGGTGGGGTGTGGGGGGGGTGTGTGGGTGGGGGGTGTGGGGGGGGTGTGTGGGGGGTGGGGGTGTGGGGTGTGGGGGGTGGGGTGTGGGGGGGGGTGTGGGGGGTGGGGGGTGGGGTGTGGGGGGGGTGTGGGGGGGGTGTGTGGGTGGTGGGGTGTGAGGGGGTGTGTGGGGGTGGGGGTGTGGGGTGTGGGGGGGGGGGGGGGGTGGGGGGTGGGGTGTGGGGGGGTGTGTGGGGGGTGGGGGTGTGGGGGGGGGTGTGGGGGGTGGGGGGTGGGGTGTGGGGGGGGTGTGGGGGGTGGGGGGTGGGTGTGGGGGTGTGTGTGGGTGGTGGGTGTGGGGGGGGTGTGTGAGGGGTGGGGGGTGGGGGGTGTGTGTGTGGGGGGTGGGGGGGTGTGTGGGGTGTGGGGGGGTGTGGGGGGGTGTGTGTGGGGAGTGTGGGAGGGATGGGGGAGTGTGGGGGGTGGGGGGTGTGTGTGGGAGGGGTGGGGGGTGTGTGGGGGGGTGGTGGGGTGTGTGTGGGGTGGGGGTGTGTGGGGGGGGTGTGTGTGGGGTGGGGGGTGTGTGGGGTGGGGGGGTGTGTGTGGTGGGTGTGTGGGGGGGTGTGGGGGGGTGGGGTGTGGGGGAGGGGTGGGAGGGGTGTGTGTGGAGGGGTGTGGGGGGTGGGGTGTGGGGGGTGGTGGGGGGTGTGTGGGAGGGGTGTGGGGGTGGGGTGTGGGGGGAGGGGTGGTGGGGGGTTGTGTGGGGGGTGGGTGGGGTTTGGGGGGGTGGTGGGGGTGTGGGGGTGTGGGGGGTGGTGGGTGGGGGGGGGTGGTGGGGGTGTGGGGTGTGGTTGGTGGGGTGTGGGTGTGTGTGGGGGGGTGTGTGGGGGTGTGTGTGTGGGGGGGTTGGGGGGGGTGTGTGGGGTTTGTGGGTGTGGTGTGGGGGGGTGGGGTGGTGTGTTGGGGGTTGGGGGGGTGTGTGGGGGGGGTGGGGGTGGGTGGTGGGGGTGTGTGTGGGGGGGTGTGGGTGGTGGGTGGGTGGAGTGTGTGTGGGGGGGTGTGGGTGGTGGGTGGGGGGGTGTGTGTGGGGGGGTGTGGGTGGTGGGTGGGGGGTGTGTGTGGGGGGGTGTGGGGTGGTGGGTGGGGGGGTGTGTGTGGGGGGGTGTGGGTGGTGGGGTGTGTGGGGGGGGTGTGGGTGGTGGGTGGTGGGTGGGCGGGTGTGTGTGGGGGATGTGGGTGGTGTGGGGGTGTGTGTGGTGGGGGTGGGTGGTGTGGGGGGTGTGTGTGGTGGGGGTGGGTGGTGTGGGGGGAGTGTGGGGGGTTTGGTTGGTGGGTGTTGGGGTGGGTGTTGCGGGGGGGTCCGTGGTGCACAGCTTTTACTTTCTGTGCAGATGTGAAGGTGAGTCCAAACACAATAACAGTTAACACAGAGGGTCATGCAGGGTTAGTTGTGTGTGGGGTTGGACTGAGTAATAGTAAATGTGTAGCTGTTGCAGGTAGTCAGAGTGGTAGAGCATGAGACTTGGTGGGGGATGGATACCATTGCAGAGAGAAAGTAAATATAAGATATCAGACAGAGGCTGATGGCACTTCCACAGATGGAGTGGAGGAGGTTAACGACCTTCCTACAGTGCATTTCTCCAGACTGGGCATGGAAGGTTTTAGTTATAAAGAAAGGCTGGATGGACTGGGACATTTTTTCACTGAAGCAGAGAAGTTTATAAAATGATCATAGGTGCAGATAGAGTTAATGGTACTTATCCTTTCCCTTAGATGGGGATTACAAGATTTGGGGCACACTTTTAAAATGAGAGGAGAGAGATGTAAAAAATACACGAGGGGCAAATGTCTTACACAGAGGGTGGTTCGCGCATGGAATGAACCTGAGGAAGTCGTGGATGTGGATACAGTTACCATGTTTAAAAGACATTTGGATAAGTACATGAAGAGGAAATGTTTGGGGGGATATGGGCCAGGAGTAGGCAGTTGGGACCAGTTTCATTTGTGATTGTGTTCAGCATGGATTTGTTGGACTGAAGGGTCTGTTTCCGTGCTGTATGACTCTTTAGTTGAGATTTGCACTGACTCAGGGGACAAGCTTGGTCCAGGCTGGCATGGCCTGCTGTGTGGTCTCAACTGCCAGTCCCCACACAGCAGAGCGCCAGTCCCCACACAGCAGAGCGCCAGTTCTCCCTGATCTGCAATATCCCTGGCAAATGGCAGGGACCATGTACAGCAGCTGGTAGTACTTATCCCTGTGCAAAACAATCATATCAGGATGGCACTGGCTCCAGTGGCGTAGGTCCATTCTGGGATATCCTAATTGTGTTGAGCTGCTCCATATACATTGAGCAGTGGAATAGGAATAGAATTGTGCAAGAGGGTTGTCACAAGGGTAGGGGCAAAGTGCTAATGAGGCAAGTTTGGGAAATTAGTGAGATATCCTGTTGGGCTTGTCGAGAAAAGCCCTCCATAAAACTCAATGCAGCTGACATTAAGGCAAAAAAACTGTAAGATTCTGCCCTTGGTCATGTTTTAGTGGTGGCTGAAGTGTTACCATACAGCTGAAGTGATTTTTTACCATGATGTGTGGTTACTTTCAATTTAATTTCCATATCAAATTCTCTCAAAGTAATTGGGGGCAGACAATTACAGTAAATTTGGGCTAAGTCCATTAGCACCTTATTTATGGGCGTTACAAGTGCATTCAGATATCAAAGATTGCATCCATAATTTTGTGGCATATTTATTGAAAGCCATATTAGTGAGGGTGCTGTTATGCCCACAGTGAAAGTCTGTGAAAGTATGCAGTGTAGGTGAATCATGGCATCAATCAACAGTTAGGAAGCATGGACTGGGAGCAGTTGTTCCATGGTAAGGGAACTATAGACATGTGGAGATGGTTTAAGGAACAGTTGTTGGGAGTGATGAGTAAATATGTCCCTCTGAGACAGGCAAGACGGGGTAAGATAAAGGAACCTTGGATGACGAGAGCGGTGGAGCTTCTAGTGAAAAGGAAGAAGGTAGCTTACATAAGGTGGAGGAAGCTAGGGTCAAGTTCAGCTAGAGAGGATTACATGCAGGCAAGGAAGGAGCTCAAAAATGGTCTGAGGAGAGCCAGGAGGGGGCACGAGAAAGGCTTGGCAGAAGGAATCCGGGAAAACACAAAGGCATTTTACACTTACGTGAGGAATAAGAGAATGGTCAAAGAAAGAGTAGGGCCGATCAGGGATAGCATAGGGAACTTGTGTGTGGAGCCTGAGGAGGTAGGGGAAGCCCTAAATGAGTTTTTTGCTTCTGTCTTTACGAAAGAAACGACCTGTGTAGTGAATGAAACCTTTGAAGAGCAGGTGTGCATGCTGGAATGGATAGAGATAGAGGAAGCTGATGTACTGAAAATTTTGTCAAACATTAAGATTGACAAGTCGCCAGGCCCGGATCAGATTTGTCCTCGGCTGCTTTGGGAAGCGAGAAATGCAATTGCTTCGCCACTTGCGAAGATCTTTGCATCCTCGCTCTCCACTGGAGTCGTACCTGAGGACTGGAGAGAGGCAAATGTAATTCCTCTCTTCAAGAAAGGAAATAGGGAAATCCCCGGCAATTATAGACCGGTAAGTCTCACGTCTGTCGTCTGCAAGGTGTTAGAAAGGATTCTGAGGGATAAGATTTATGACCATCTGGAAGAGCATGGCTTGATCAAATACAGTCAACACGGCTTTGTGAGTCGTAGGTCATGCCTTACAAACCTTATCGAGTTTTTTGAGGATGTGACTAGTAAGGTTGATGAGGGTCAAGCTGTGGATGTGGTGTATATGGACTTCAGTAAGGCATTTGATAAGGTTCCCCATGGAAGGCTCATTCAGAAGGTCAGGAGGAATGGGATACAGGGGAACTTAGCTGCTTGGATACAGAATTGGCTGGCCAACAGAAGACAGCGAGTGGTAGTAGAAGGAAAATATTCTGCCTGGAAGTCAGTGGTGAGTGGGGTTCCACAGGGCTCTGTCCTTGGGCCTCTACTGTTTGTAATTTTTATTAATGACTTGGACGAGGGAATTGAAGGATGGGTCAGCAAGTTTGCAGACGACACAAAGGTCGGAGGTGTCGTTGACAGTGTAGAGGGCTGTTGTAGGCTGCAGCGGGACATTGACAGGATGCAGAGATGGGCTGAGAGGTGGCAGATGGAGTTCAACCTGGATAAATGCGAGGTGATGCATTTTGGAAGGTCGAATTTGAAAGCTGAGTACAGGATTAAGGATAGGATTCTTGGCAGCGTGGAGGAACAGAGGGATCTTGGTGTGCAGATACATAGATCCCTTAAAATGGCCACCCAAGTGGACAGGGTTGTTAAGAAAGCATATGGTGTTTTGGCTTTCATTAACAGGGGGATTGAGTTTAAGAGTCGTGAGATCTTGTTGCAGCTGTATAAAACTTTGGTTAGACCGCACTTGGAATACTGCGTCCAGTTCTGGGCGCCCTATTATAGGAAAGATGTGGATGCTTTGGAGAGGGTTCAGAGGAGGTTTACCAGGATGCTGCCTGGACTGGAGGGCTTATCTTATGAAGAGAGGTTGACTGAGCTCGGTCTCTTTTCATTGGAGAAAAGGAGGAGGAGAGGGGACCTAATTGAGGTATACAAGATAATGAGAGGCATAGATAGAGTCGATAGCCAGAGACTATTTCCCAGGGCAGAAATGGCTAGCACGAGGGGTCATAGTTTTAAGCTGGTTGGTGGAAAGTATAGAGGGGATGTCAGAGGCAGGTTCTTTACGCAGAGAGTTGTGAGAGCATGGAATGCGTTGCCAGCAGCAGTTGTGGAAGCAAGGTCATTGGGGTCATTTAAGAGACTGCTGGACATGCATATGGTCACAGAAATTTGAGGGTGCATCCATGAGGATCAATGGTCGGCACAACATTGTGGGCTGAAGGGCCTGTTCTGTGCTGTACTGTTCTATGTTCTATGTTCTATGTTCTATGTGATATTAACTCGAATATTTTGGAGCCTGATGTTTCAATATCCTCTCGTTACCTAATAGTGTTGAGCATCCATTCAGTAGCAGGAAGGAGATGCCAACAATTAGTGAATAGGCCACATTGACTCTATTGCCACTAATACGCAAGTCATATAAAACCTTCAAAAACATAAAGCAAAACAGGCTCCAACCTGACCTTAACAATACACCCAATGATTTGGCCAGTTCATGTGGTGCAAAAATGGTGATAGATAAGATAGGATGTGAAGGAGTACTACTTTGTGTGTCTTATTCAAAAATGCCTACTCACCAATGTATCACTTAAAGAAGCCACATGTACCTGTATTGTGGCACTATATCTGCTATATCTGATTCTACATCTACAGATAAGAATTTCCTTAAATGTCCTGAAGGGACACCATCCTATGCTCAAACTCATTTTTGAAATACAACAGATAAATAAGTTCCCTTTTCTCAATTCCAGTTGAAAAATCAGCCAGGGGGTTCCTTATTACTGTCTAATCCAAAGCTACCTTCATTGACCAGAAAACACTGTGGGATTTGTACGGTTCCACATACTATAAGATTTCCCTTATTGGAAAGCCCATTATTAAAGCCTGAGCCATTTGTTCACCCTGCAAACCTGATGCTAAAATAAGATGCATTCCATTAGATAATGGCTCCGCTGATCAGATTGTTTCTTGATGCATATAGCACCAAGTCTTCTGTACCTGAAAAGTGCCCAATCCTATCAATACATCTTCCAACTGAGGAACTGGGTATGAATCTGCTTTCATGACTGGATTAACTTTGCTGAAATCAATGCAGAATCTAGTTGACCAATCAAATATAGGAACTATTACAACTGATGATCTCCAATTACTTTGATTAGATTCAATCAGATGAGGTGAAACATGTTCCCCTGACATCAAGGCTACATTTGACTATGTTTGACATCGAATAGCTTTATTGAAACTGGAGTCAATGTGAATCGGAGGAAAACTCTCTGCTGGCTGGAGTCATACCTGGCACAATGTGTTTGTTGGAAGTCAGTCATCTCAGCTCGGGGACATCTCCACAGGAGATGATCCCTGGTATGTAGGGATTGTTGTAAGAACAAAGTTTAAACAATTTGGGACTCTACTCTTGGAATTTAGGAGAATGAGAGGTGATCTCGTTGAAACATATAGGATTCTTAGCGTGCTTGACAAGATAACTGTTCAGACAATGTTTGCCCTAATGGAAGTAGCTACGACCAGAGGGCACAGCCTCATAATTAAGGAAAACCAACTTAAGACTCTGATGAGGAGGAATTTCTTTTCTCAAAGTGTTGAGAGTTTGTGGAATTTCTTGCCACAGAGAGCTGTAGAGGTCGAGTATTTGTGTACATTTAAGCCTGAGGCAGTGGATTCTTGATCAGTAGGGGAATCAAAAGTTATTGGGAAAGGGCGGGAGAGTCAGATCATCCATTATTGCATTGAATGGCAAAGTAGGCTTGAGGGACTGAACACCCCACTCCTATTTCTTGTGATATTATGGTCTTACAGACATGCTCAGGGTAGAGTTCTCAGCCCAATCATCTTTAGCTGCTTTATCAATGGCCTTCCCTCTGTCATGAGGTCAGAAGTGGGGATGTTTGTTGATGACTGCACAATGTTCAGCACCACTCACACCTCCTCCCAAACTGAAACAGTCCATGCTCAAATGCCACAAGACCTGGATGATATGCATAATTGAAAAGTGGCAAGCAAATTTTGTGCCACACAAATACCAGGCAATGACCATATCCAACAAAACAGAATCTAATTACCAACCCTTTACATTCAATGGCATCACAATCACTGAAATCCCATACAATCAACAACCTGGGGGCTTTCATTGATTAGAAACTATATTGGACAAACCTTATAAGTACTATAGACACAAAAGCAGCTCAGAAATTAGGAATCTTGGAGCAAGTAACTCCCCTTCTGATTCATGAAAGCCTGTCCACCATCTACAAGGCACAAGCCAGAAGTATAATTGGAATATTCCCCATTTGCCTGGATGAGTGCAGCACCAAATGCTCAAGAGGGTTGACACTATCAAGGACTTGCTTCACATTCAAAAATATTCCCTCCCTCCACCACTGACATTCAGTAGCAGTGTACCAACTACAAGATGCATTGCAGAAATTCAAGACTCCTGAGACACCACCTTCCAAATCCATAACCACTATAACTAAAAGGACAAGGGCAGCAGATACATGGGAACATCATCAAGATAGGGATTTGGAAACATATCATCTGTTGCTGCGTTGAAATCTTGAAATTCCTTCCCTAATAGCATTGTAAGTCTACAAACACCAAATGGTTTGCAGGTTGAGTAAAACTGCTCACCACTACCTTCTCAAAAGCAACTAGGGATGGGTAATAAATGCTGGTTATCAAGCAACACCTATATCCCATGAATGAACTTTGAAACCAAACACAGTTTCTAGCCTGAATTGAACTTTCATTTCCACCTGAGCTTGCTTTTGTAGGCTTAACTGAGAAGGACATTGTTCCATCAGTATCAATTTGCTCACATCTATGTCATGTATAACATAATAAGCCCTGGATTATCTTTGCAGATACTTGTTATGCTTTAAGAAACCTCACTGTTTCTTCCTATTATCTTTCCTTGAAGTATGAAAATATGATTTCTAACCTTCCCAGTAGTTTAGGATTTGTCAGTCAAATTTATTGGATGTTTGATTTGTGCCACCTTATGCCTCATTGTCATAGAGTCATAGAGGACCACCGGGCAGAAAAAGACCCTTCAGCCCGTATGGTCTGCACAGTCAAAAACAACCACCTAACTATTATAATTCAATTTTCTGCCACTTAGTCCATAAACCAGTATGTCTTGGTATCGCATGCATGTGTCTAAATGTTTCTTAAATGTTATAGGGCTTTCTGCTCTACCATACTTATAGGCAGTGAGTTCCAGATTGCCAATGCCTTTAGAACGAAAAAGTTTCTCCTTACATTGCCTCTAAACTTCTTACCTTAAATCTGTACCTCTTGATCATTGATCCCTCCACCAAGGGGAAAGGTTTCTTCCCCTCTACCCTATCTATGCTACTCTTAATCTTATTCATTGCGCCATGGCCTTCCTCAGTTTCCTCTGCTACAAGGAAAACAACCCCAGCCATCCAATGTCTCTTCATTACTGAAACTCTCCAGCTCAGGCAACAGCCTGGTAAACAGAAAGCAATGAACTGCAGATGCTGACTATCTGAAACAAAAACAGATATTGCTGGAGAAACTCAGCAGATTTACCATGCTCGCAACAGATAACCAATTATTCTTCATACAGCCAAGATATTGCAAGAAATTACAAATTCTTCCAGTAGAATATTTCCTGTAAGGTGTTCCTAAGCGATATTTACTCCTATTGTTTTTATCCACCTGTCAAAATTAACTTTATTTTACTCTTTCAAATTGAATGTAGTTTTACCCAAGTTGTTTCCTCAAATTATTTTGTTTGTCTGCTTTAGAAACCAAATCATCTACCCAGGATTATCATTTTTACAGTGTTATAACCCTTAGAACCCTTATCTGACAGTGGTGCATCCATTTTGTACACTCTACCTGTTAACTTACATTGCCTGAGCAATGTCCAGATTTCTTTTGGCCAATTATTTCATTTTCCTATATTTTTCAAAATTAAGAATCTTCTACATAATTTTCCTCAAAGCTCAGTAGGGCCAGTTCAAATTTAAACATTTCTTTACTGGACTTTAGATTATGTCTAGGATTTTTACCATCAGAGCCTTCTTCAGCGTCCAGCACCTCTTTTGTAACTGCATATCATTTCAAGCTGAAATTCCAATAATCTCTTATTTGTTCCTGAGATAACAACATGTAGAGCTGGATGAACACAGCAGGCCAAGTAGCATCAGAGGGGCAGGAAAGCTGACATTTCAGGTCTGTGCCCGTCTTCAGAAATGGGGGAGGGGAAGGAGATTCTGAAATAAATAGAGAGAGAGGGGGAGGCGATTGGAGATGGATAAAGGAGCAGATGGGTGGAGAGGAGACAGACAGGTCAAGGAGGCGGGGATGGAGCCAGTAAAGGTGAGTGTAGGTGGGGCGATAGGATGGAGGTTGGTCAGTCAAGGGAAGACGGACTGGTCCAGGAGGCAGGGATGAGGCCGGTAGGTACGAGGAGGGGGCAGGAGTTGATCAGTGAGGTGAAAGGAATGGATAGGTGGGAGAAAAGATGGACAGGTCAAGGAGGTGGGGATGAGCTGGGCTGGCCTTGGGTGAGGTCAGGGGTGGGGAGATTTTGAAGCTTGTAAAGCCCATTTGGGACTTTTGGGCATAGGGCAGCAGGGTGGTGGGGCTACTGGGGAGTGTGGAGCATCAAGGGAGTCATGGAGAGCGCAGTCCCTCTGGAAGGCAGATAAGGGTGGGCTGGGGAAACCGTCCTTGGTTGTGGGGTCAGATTGCAGGTGGCAGAAGTGGCGGAGGATGATGCTTTGAATCTGGAGGTTGGTGGGGTGGTATGTGAGGATGAGGGGGATTCTGCTTTTGTTGTCATTGCGGAGAGAGGGTGTGAGGAATGAGTTGCGGGAAATGGGAGAGATACGGTCGAGGGTGTTTTCGACCACTGTGGATGGGAAACTACGGTCCTTGGGATGTCTGGGAGTGGAATGCCTTACCTCGGGAGCAGATGCGGCAGAGGCGAAGGAATTGGGAACAGGGGATGGCATTCTTGCAGGAAGGTGAGTGAGAGGAGGGTGTTTGTTTGTTTTTGTTCCTCATTCTTTTACCTTCTCTCTCGCCTGCGTATTTAGTTCTAGCTTTTTAAATGCTTTGTGTTTATTATTTGCCAAAGTTCAAATTGAAGTTCTTTTTAAGCTCTAGTTCCCTTCATCTTTCAATTTGCTTTCATTCTGTTTTGTATTCAAGCTACTTTTACTGTGATTGAATCCTTGCTAACTCAGGTCATCCACTGCTCTGTTTACCTAGACCCTCTTGTATTTCCACCAATCCCAGAATCTTTGCCAATATTTCAATTACCTCTGCCTTCTTGGCTTTGGTAGGCAGTTCCACCTCTCATTTATTTTGCCAATTACACCAATATAACTTTTGCCAGGTCTTGTGAATGTTTCATGGATTATTCATCCAACTGCAGGATACAATTGTTACAGAGATAGTAGGAACTACCGATACTGGAGAAGGTCCCGACCCGAAACGTCAAACTTTCCTGCTCTTGACATGCTGCTTGGCCTGATGTGTTCATCCAGCTTCGCACCATGTTATGCCGTATACAATTGCTTGTTTATCGATGCCATCTTATTTTAGTATGAGAAATCTGTTATTTTTCCTTTTATCCTTATCCCCTACACGACTCCACATCCATTCTTACATTATCTTAATTCAATAGATCTTGGACCTCCGAGCTTCCAAAGATTTACCATATCTGGGAACAGTGGTCCGATAATCTTCCATGACCGTTCGACAAACCATCACAAAATGGATAAATGTACAAAAAAACAACATGGATGCCAAAATGGTAATTTGTCTGATGAACTCAGGGCAAAAGAAATTCACACCAAGTTCTTTCAGTAACAAAAACATAAGTCATTTCATTCCAATGCACTTCATTTTAACAAGAGCAGTGTAAAAAATGCACAAGCAATTGGCACTAACTTTTCGTGGGTTATCATCATTTGAAAGGACATGCTCCAGAACACATTGATCGATAGCAATTGCCAGCAGGAGCCCTGGCTGTTTCTCTCTTCCCCCCTCGCCTTCACCGCCTAGGGTAGGTGAAAAATACTTTACTTCATTATTATTGTGGCTGATCCAGACTTTCAGTTTCATAAGTTGTAAAATAATTGACTGCTGTTTTAAATTCTATAAAGCATCCTTTCCAGTTATACTGAGAACACAAATGAGGCAAAAACAATATCCTTTTGCTACCATCTGGAAATGTTTCACTTTCACTGAGAAAATACAAATTTTATCAATGTGCCCTTCCTGTCAATGTTTCCTGTTATAAATTCCTATGCCCACATTTAAAATGGAAACTGCCCACATTGGTTTGCTGCCTGCTCACAGTGGAGCTACTGTATGATTCTAAAATGAGGGTTGAACAATAGTCATATTCCCAAGTCCAATTATTTTTAACTCCCAGCTTGACTTCACCGATAAATATTCTTTGTCATGATATCCCCTGTGCCCCAACACACATGGTCAACAAATGTGTATTATAATTTAGGAAAAGAAAGGTACCACAGATGCTGGACACCTGAAATCGAAAGGTCTAGTAGCATTGTGCAGAGAGAAACAGAGTCCAATTCAAGCCCATATTACCTCTCCTATTTCCAGTGAAAACAGCACTAAAATGATTAAAATGTAGTATTTTCATGCTTAATTTGTGTCTGTGTTGAATAACTTTTCTTTTATCAGATGTCTGATGCAAAAGACGTTGTGAATTCCCAATATTAACTACACTATGTATTTAAACCATCCTTATTTATTTCCATATACTGAGTGGACTGAAATAACAAAATATAATGTGTGCTTCAGCACTTTATTCTGTCTTATTGAATTACACTCAGATATTTACAACACTGAAGGAGGCCATTCAGCCCATTGTATCTAAGCAATCAGCAAAGATCTGACTCTACTAATCTCATTTTCCAGCGCCTGACCAAGACCCCTGGATATTATGTCAATTCAAGTGATTATTTAAATGCTGCTTAAATGTTATGATAATTTCTGACTCAACCATTCTTTCGTGCAATGAGTTCCATTCTCCCATCACCATCTGAGTGATAGAATCTCAACCCAAATCTCCTCTTAGCCTTCTACCTCTTACATTAAATTTATGCCTCCAGGGACATTAACCTCTGTACTAAAGGGCCTTCCTATCTAACCTACCTATTCTCCTCATGATATTATACATCTCTGTCATGTCTCTTCAACCTTCATTACTTCAAGGAAATCTATCTAATCTTGCCTCATACCTCAGACCCTCGAGCTCTGGCAGCATTTTGGTAAATCTCCTCTGCACCTTCTCTAGTGCAATCACATCTCTCCTATATTGCAATGATCAGAACTGCACATGGCACAGTAGTGGTCTAACCAGAGTTTTATACATTTCCAGCATAACCACTCTTGTGTTTGTGTCATAGCTAATAAAGGCAAGTACCCCATCTCTATTGATCAGGTTGAATCAAGTATTGTCATTCTTAATCATTATTCAATCATTAATTAATTTCACAAAAGGGAAACTTCATTTTTCTTCTCTGTGAATTGAAGAAATGTTCCAGCTTAACTTGTTTAATGGAGATATTATGCAGAATTTTATCTCAAAAAGTGCACGATGAGAAACTCAGAGTCAGGTATCGATTAATCATTGTGAATTGACCTTTTCCATGACTGCTCAATGACAGCCCACTTCTGGGTTTCAAAACAGTTAGAGACATGCCAAATCTCTCTCAGGGATTTGATTTCTAGTTTCCGGCATCCTTGGCAGTTTCAGAATGGCTAAGCCTTTCCTTTATTCCTGAGGCTTTAGCATTCAACAGGAGTGGAAAGCAGACCTGAGAAAGCTTCAACAGGAGGAAGAGTCCTGCTTCTAAAGTAGCCATGGATGGAAGTTGCCAAGCAAGTGAACAGAAGGGTTATGGTTCTTCAAACCTGGGAACATTGCACCAAGAGGTTCAAGGACTTTAGAAGTTCAAGAAAGATAAGTGGCACAACATTTTCTGATGCAAACCCTGACATCCTAGCATTCTCCGCACAACACTTTTCAGACGAAGATGTCTTGTTGCTCCCCTTATTGCTGCCTTTCTGTCTAAAAGTACTTAGTTTGTATCCAACTGAACAGCCAAAATGTTCAATCCGCCTCATCTGATTGATATTACACACTGATTCCTCAAGTCAGTCTCCAAATTAGTATTAATTCTTCCTCTCCACAGAGCCCAATTATCACACTCACATCAGACTTGAATCTCTTCTTGCTGGAGCCGAGAGCAGAAAACTCCAGGAGGCAGCAGAGAAATAGGGTAGTGATGATTCCCTCCAGTGACAACCATCTTAGTGATGCCCATTGAAAGGTATGCCCATTTGGAACTGGGAAGGAGGTTTTGTAGCTGGAGGCTGCTGATACATGCCAAGATACTTGAACTCCCTGAGGCAATGGTGCTCAGACAAGGGGGAATTGATCCTCTGCCCGGGAATTTTGTTGTGGGGGGGCCCCACCCTCTTCCAATTAGATCTCTCTGAAGCAACAAGTTGCTGAGGAAGTGACAGTCAGTTTTGCTCTAGTACAGTTAGTGCTACTTTTTAAAAAAAATTTAGATAGTGTTGCATAAGCTCTGCCATAAGTGAAGGCTAAAAGGAATAAGATCAGATCAAAGCACATGAAGCCCAAGGCAGATGAACTAATTTCCAAGAAATTGCAAATTTCCTTTGAGGCAGTGAAAACACTTTGTAAGAAGTGCATTAATGGTCTTTTCAAGCAGGGATCCAATTATTCAGTTTCACAATTTGAAGGCTCCCCAGCCTGTCAGTTTCACTCAATGACCGCATGGGGAGTTCTGCACAGCATGAGAAATCTACACTCTGGCTGCTAAAGCTGGAATTTGGATTTGAAATCTGAGTTATTTCATGGGTTACTTCCAGATTTGAATATTTTAAATTTTGACCCATCTGATTTGGGTTGGGTGGGACTTGTATGGAGGGCTGTTCTCCCCACTTACCAGCAAAGCCTCCCTGTTTAAATCCAGAAATGGGCAGGATCAAATTGAGTTCCCAAACCAATCCCACTTACTGGGGTTTAATCCAAACCGATTGCCCACCTCTTTGTACAATCTTCTCGACAACCCTTAAACAGCCCCACCCACCCTCACATCGTTGGGCAGTTAAAAATCCTGCTTCTTTGTCCCTAGATCAATTTTGTGTTGAAACAGCTTCTTAGTGATATTACTGGAGGTTGATCTGCATGCTTGAAGATGACTCTGTTGTTAGGATGGCCGTCTTTGCTCTAAGTGTCTGCTATGTCACTTATAGATTGATATAGGATTCAATTATCACAATGCATCAAGCTGAAATCAAAAGAGCACCAAACCCATATTATTTGATTTCAGAGTGAATCCCACCTGTGTAGTCTTCTGCAAAACCTCCATGCAGCACACAAAACAAAATCATTGCTTATCCAATACAAGTGCTGGATTTTGTTACTGGTGAGAAAGATACTGATTACTGATGTGCAGATAAATACCATTTGTTCCATATCTCTTAATGCTGTCATCTAACATAGTTTATCTAGATGGAACATTGATTTAGTGTTCATTCTATCTAGACTGTTTCTACAGATCTATCTAAATTATTACATTTCCCCACTGAATATAATGTAGACCAATGCAGAAGGCTATTTTAAGGGGACATTTTAAGCTTGACATGTTATGAAATCAAGGGGTGGGAATTTTTTTTTTCCCTTTATTCATTCAAGGCTTGAGGGCATTGCTGGCTAAGCAGCACTTATTGCCCAGAGGGCAGTTAAGAGTCAATCATGTTGCTGTGGGTCTGGTGTCACATGTTGGCCAGACCAGGTAAGGATGGCAGTTTCCTTCCCTAAAGGGCATTAGTGAACCAGCTGGGTTTCCCCCTCCCCACCCCCCCCTCCCCCCGCCAACAATCATTTCATAGATTCTTAATTCCAAATATTCTTTGAATTTAAATTCCCCCATCTGCTGTGGTGGGATTCAAACCCATATCCCCAGAATATTATCTGGATTTCCAGGTTAACAGTCCAGCAACAATACCACTAAACCATTGCCTCCCCATATTAAACTGAAAATGTAAGGGTGTGTATGTATTCATTCATCTACCTTCTTGAACTAGCCAACTGCAATTCCGTGGGCGAACATACTGATCCAAAGCTTGAAGGATTTTCATAAATTTACAAATGGTCAGTGGGTTGCCATCTGCTCTTTTACCAGAGACCTGAGCACTGAAAATTGGAAACTGCTGAAAACTACAAACCAAAACGTGTTGAAAACAGAAACCTAAACCAGAAGAAGCCAACAAAATAAATCTGAGATCTTCAAGATCATTTTTACAATCTTCTGTGCTGGTTGGGAGAGGAAAAGCTGCCTTTGTAGGGCCACAAGGAAACTCTTACTTCCTCTGTACTCCATATTATGTGCACAAGGTATTTATCCAAATAGAAGTAATCACACATAAACCAAAGATGGTCTTTCCAATCAATTCCAATTTTGTCAGTGCCTTCCTGTACAATACACACATCGCTTCAGGTTTTTGCCATTGAAGCAGGTAGTTTCAGTCGGTAAATTTCTTGACCAGCTAGACCTGCCTCAGTAAGAAGTGAAGGATACGTGCACATAATCTGTGCAACTTTTCAACGGGGCGGTTGGGCCAAGAGGAGGTTGGGTGACCATGGTAGAGAGCGAATTCCAGAGTTAGCTAGTTAATGGCCCACTTTCTTCCTAAGGGCTTTGGCCTCCCTCCTCACACTCCCACTCCTCACCGCTTCACATTCCCCCTTGCTTCTCATAATCTCACCCCCCGCCATCACCCCATTCCAATTTATTGCCAACTCAGTTTCTAACCACACCCATGCTCCTCTGATTCTCCATGCCAGTTAAATATCAAGCATATGCTACTCAACCTGTGCCTGTGATCACCCCCTTGTGACTCCCATAGCTATTCAGCCAGTATCCATGCTGGACAGACTTCAGAAGCCATGTAGAGATTCAGAAAATGTCAAGCAATCTAATGCATCTCTTACTCTTACACATTAATAGTGAAAACACTTCCATTTTTGAGATCTATTGAAGTGTTTAAATCTCAAGTAGTTAATCTCTTGAAAAAACAAACTTTTGTTCAGACTCCACATGAAAGACTTTTGAATTGTCAATCAAAAAATGAACTATGAATATGTGTAGCTTACAGAGAAGAATTCCTACTGACATCATATCGCTTAGAAAACTATGAACAAAGAGCTGTATTGAAACTGAAAGGCGGTTGGTTTCCAACTTTCAGCCTTGGCGATAATTTGGCAGCCTCCCCAAAATAAAAAATATGATCAGCCTTTTGTTGTTTCACTTTGATAGGTCACCCACTCCTGTTACTACTTCTGGTGTCAGTACTTTGTTAGTTTTGGAATTGTCGTCTCAATATGACACATCACTACCGAAATACTCTGCCCTCAAAGCCTTTAGTAGGTGCATTTCACCAGTCTAAGATCCCTCTTTACATATCTGTTTAGGATCTAGTTGATTATTTGATGATCCCTTAATTTTCACAGCAGACCCAGCCTTTTTACTGTGGATAGTCCGTAAATGAAGTATATCGCTTAATGTCTCACACATTCATAAAGTGTCTTAATTCTTCACATATGAGCTGAGGGTCATTATCGATCAACATAATGTTTGGAATACCATGGTAACCGATGTGCGTATTCAGGCATTCTACAATCTCACTAATAGTCACTGATGTCAAAATCCAGATGTTTGAATAATAATCAAACATATGAGGTAATTAGTTCCTGTGAAAGAATGAAGAGAATTACTTCAATTTTCTTTCATGGTATTATGAGTCAGAAGTGACTCTTTATATTGCTTAACTTGATATTTGTCACAAAAATTGCATTGACTGATGTGGTTCTTAAACTATTGCACATGCCTGGCCAGTCAAGCACTTCTTTTGCCTTCCTCAGACCAGGTTCAATTGCTTGATGGTTTGTGTGGTACATTTCAACATGTCTTTTCTTAACTATTTAGGAATACTGACCTTAGTCCCTCAGTACAAAATACTATTCTACATTTTCTACCCACCTTCTGTCACAGCATCAAATGTGACCCTTGATGATTTCAGACCATCTTCTCATCACAACTTCCTGTAGCATTTGAGGAGCTCCATTTGGTGGAGTTTACTTGAGTTATAAAGACACTTCATTGCCCAGATCACTTCAGACACCAATGGCATTGATATTGTGTGAAACACTGAAAATCTCTTCTGGTGCTTGAAGCACGACCAGTCCAAGTATTTGATTCGATTCCGCTGAGATGGGTTCGGGGGAAAATTGTTGTTTAGCGTTCAACACCTAGAATGGTAGATCGCTTTCTTCCTATCATATTCAATTCTCAGCTTAGTTTGTCCTCTTGGAATAAGCAGCCTATTTTCATGGAGTGACAAATGTACTTTCAATGGCTTTCTTTTTAATTCAGCATCTAAAAGCAAATCTAAAGAAGATAGAATGCTCATGAAGCTGCAAGTTGCATGAATGGCTATCTGATACTACAAATTCAATGAAACACCAAACACTGTGGATGTTGGAAATCTGAAACAAACATGGAAAATGAGAAAATTATCAGATTTGGTAGCATCTGTGGAGAAAGAATCAGATTTACCATTTTAAAAACTAGTTTTCAGAACTTGCAAGATAATAAAATGTGAGGCTGGATGAACACAGCAGGCCAAGCAGCATCTCAGGAGCACAAAAGCTGACGTTTCGGGCCTAGACCCTTCATCAGAGAGGGGGATGGGGAGAGGGAACTGGAATAAATAGGGAGAGAGGGGGAGGCAGACCGAAAATGGAGAGTAAAGAAGATAGGTGGAGAGAGTATAGGTGGGGAAGTAGGGAGGGGATAGGTCAGTCCAGGGAAGACGGACAGGTCAAGGAGGTGGGATGAGGTTAGTAGGTAGATGGGGGTGCGGCTTGGGGTGGGAGGAAGGGATGGGTGAGAGGAAGAACCGGTTAGGGAGGCAGAGACAGGTTGGACTGGTTTTGGGATGCAGTGGGCGGGGGGGAAGAGCTGGGCTGGTTGTGTGGTGCAGTGGGGGGAGGGGATGAACTGGGCTGGTTTATGGATGCAGTAGGGGAAGGGGAGATTTTGAAACTGGTGAAGTCCACATTGATACCATATGGCTGCAGGGTTCCCAGGCGGAATATGAGTTGCTGTTCCTGCAACCTTCGGGTGGCATCATTGTGGCAGTGCAGGAGGCCCATGATGGACATGTCATCTAAAGAATGGGAGGGGGCGTGGAAATGGTTTGTGACTGGGAGGTGCAGTTGTTTGTTGCGAACTGAGCGGAGGTGTTCTGTAAAGCAGTCCCCAAGCCTCCACTTGGATTCCCCAATGTAGAGGAAGCCGCACCGGGTACAGTGGATGCAGTATACCACATTGGCAGATGTGCAGGTGAACCTCTGCTTAATGTGGAATGTCATCTTGGGGCCTGGGATAGGGGTGAGGGAGGAGGTGTGGGGGCAAGTGTAGCATTTCCTGCGGTTGCAGGGGAAGGTGCCGGGTGTGGTGGGGTTGGAGGGCAGTGTGGAGCGAACAAGGGAGTCACGGAGAGAGAGGTCTCTCCGGAAAGCAGACAGGGGTGGGGATGGAAAAATGTCTTGGGTGGTGGGGTCGGATTGTAAATGGCAGAAGTGTCGGAGGATGATGCGTTGTATCCGGAGGTTGGTAGGGTGGTGTGTGAGAACGAGGGGGATCCTCTTAGGGCGGTTGTGGCGGGGGCGAGGTGTGAGGGATGTGTTGCGGGAAATACGGGAGACGCGGTCAAGGGCGTTCTCGATCACTGTGGGGGGAAAGATGCGGTCCTTAAAGAACTTGGACATCTGGGATGTGCAGGAATGGAATGTCTTACCGTGGGAGCAGATGCGGCAGAGGCGGAGGAATTGGGAATAGGGGATGGAATTTTTGCAGGAGGGTGGGTGGGAGGAGGTGTATTCTAGGTAGCTGTGGGAGTCGGTGGGCTTGAAATGGACATCAGTGACAAGCTGGTTGCCTGAGATGGAGACTGAGAGGTCCAGGAAGGTGAGGGATGTGCTGGAGATAGCCCAGATGAACTGAAGGTTGGGGTGGAAGGTGTTGGTGAAGTGGATGAACTGTTCGAGCTCCTCTGGGGAGCAAGAGGCGGCGCCGATACAGTCATCAATGTACCGGAGGAAGAGGTGGGGTTTGGGGCCTGTGTAGGTGCGGAAGAGGGACTGTTCCACATAACCTACAAAGAGGCAGGCATAGCTGGGGCCCATGCGGGTGCCCATGGCCACCCCCTTAGTCTGTAGGAAGTGGGAGGAGTCAAAAGAGAAGTTGTTGAGTGTGAGGACGAGTTCAGCTAGGCGGATGAGAGTGTCGGTGGAGGGGGACTGGTCGGGCCTGCGGGACAGGAAGAAGCGGAGGGCCTTGAGGCCATCTCCATGCGGAATGCAGGTGTACAGGGACTGGACGTCCATGGTGAATATGAGGTGTTGGGGGCCAGGGAATTGGAAGTCCTGGAGGAGGTGGAGGGCGTGGGTGGTGTCACGCACGTAGGTGGGGAGTTCCTGGACCAAAGGGGAGAAAATGGAGTCCAGATAGGTGGAGATGAGTTCGGTGGGCAGGAGCAGGCTGAGACGATGGGTCGACCAGGGCAGGCAGGTTTGTGGATTTTGGGAAGGAGATAGAAATGGGCCGTGCGGGGTTGGGGAACAATGAGGTGGGAGGTCCCCTGAGGTGATGAGGTAGTGAATGGTGTTGGAGATGATTGTTTGGTGCTCGGGTGTGGGGTCATGATCGAGGGGGCGGTAGGAGGTGGTGTCAGAGAGTTGGCGTCTGGCCTCAGCGATGTAGAGGTCAGTGCGCCATACTACCACTGCGCCACCCTTGTCTGCGGGTTTGATGGTGAGGTTGGGGTTGGAGCGGAGGGCTGCCCGTTCTGCGGGGGAGAGGTTGGAGTGGGTGAGAGGGGTGGAGAGGTTGAGGCGGTTAATGTCTTGACGGCAGTTGGAGATGAAGAGGTCGAGGGAGGGTCGGAGGCCTGGGGGTGGTGTCCAGGAGGAGGACTTGTGTTGGAAGCGGGTGAAGGAGTCAGTGGAAGGAGGGTTAGGTTCCCGGTTGAAGAAGTAGGCATGGAGGCGAAGACGGCGGAAAAACTGCTCTATGTCCAACCGTGACTGGTATTCGTTGATGTGTGGTTGTAGGGGGACAAAGGTGAGCCCCTTGCTAAGGACTGACCGTTCATCCTCAGTCAGTGGGAGGTCTGGGGGGATGGTGAAGATGTGGCAGGGCTCAGTGTGGCTGTCTTCTCTGGGGTTGCTGGCTGTGGAGGTTGTGGGCGGAGCGATGAAGTCGTCGGCCGTGGGCGGGGTTCCGTCGGCGTCGGCCGTGGGCGGGGTTCCGTCGGCCGTGGGTGGGGTTCCGTCGGCGTCGGCCGTGGGCGGGGTTCCGTCGGCGGTTGGAGGATCGGGGTGGGCGGCAGCAGCTGCGGTGAGGGTGGTGTGTGGGGTGTTGTACCTGGACGTGGAGGTGGTGACTGCAGCAGCGGTTCCGGAAGTTCTGTGGTCAGCGGAGGCGGATGTGACGTCATCGGTGGGGTCTCCGGCCGTGTCCTCATGGTCAATGGCGGCGGGTGTATGGTGGGGGAGGGGCAGAGACAGAGTCGGGATTTGGGAGGCGCGGGAATCCTCTTGTGGGTGGCAGGGGCCAGTGAGTTGGTTGTACTTACGATTTTTGGTGTCCAGTAAAGCTGAATGAAACTGGGTATTCAGTCTGTGGATCCTGCGGAGGATGAAAAACAGCAGAGGTCCTTTGCAGGTCTGGGAGAGGGAGGCTCTGAGCTGGGGCAGGCTGGATTGCAGTGCCTGGAGGTGCCGGCGCATGGCTGCAAGTGTCTGTTTCAGGACTCGCAGGGAGAAACGCTTCTGAAGGGTCTGAATATTCTGGGTGTAGAGGTGGTCACGGTTGGGGCCAAATTGGGAAGGCTGAAATGTGGACTGTAGTCCCTTGGGGATGATCTGGTTCCGTAGGCAGGTGCTGAGGAAGGTGATGTGGCTGTGGTACCTGGTTTGCTTCAGGACATGGTCGAGCAGTTTCAAGGCTGAAGAGATTACAAGAGAGTTGCAATGGGAGAGAGATTCCCTGAGGTTGGTCCGGAGGGAGGAGGGTAACTTCTTCAGGTTAGGCATCCCTGGAAGAGGCTTCGCAGTGAGGTTAAAATAGTATCAGAGATAATGGGAACTGCAGATGCTGGAGAATTCCAAGATAATAAAATGTGAGGCTGGATGAACACAGCAGGCCAAGCAACATATTTCCACTCCCCCTCCCATTCTCTAGATGACATGTCCATCATGGGCCTCCTGCACTGCCACAATGATGCCACCCGAAGGTTGCAGGAACAGCAACTCATATTCCGCCTGGGAACCCTGCAGCCATATGGTATCAATGTGGACTTCACCAGTTTCAAAATCTCCCCTTCCCCTACTGCATTCCTAAACCAGCCCAGTTCGTCCCCTCCCCCCACTGCACCACACAACCAGCCCAGCTCTTCCCCCCCCCACCCACTGCATCCCAAAACCAGTCCAACCTGTCTCTGCCTCCCTAACCGGTTCTTCCTCTCACCCATCCCTTCCTCCCACCCCAAGCCGCACCCCCATCTACCTACTAACCTCATCCCACCTCCTTGACCTGTCCGTCTTCCCTGGACTGACCTATCCCCTCCCTACCTCCCCACCTATACTCTCTCCACCTATCTTCTTTACTCTCCATCTTCGGTCCGCCTCCCCCTCTCTCCCTATTTATTCCAGTTCCCTCTCCCCATCCCCCTCTCTGATGAAGGGTCTAGGCCCGAAACGTCAGCTTTTGTGCTCCTGAGATGCTGCTTGGCCTGCTGTGTTCATCCAGCCTCACATTTTATTATCTTGGAATTCTACAGCATCTGCAGTTCCCATTATCTCTTTCAGAACTTGCCTTCAGTTCTGAAGAAGAGCCATACTGAACTCAAAATGCTAACTATTTCTCTCTCCACATATGCTACCAGATCTGCTGAGTAGCTCCAGCATTCACTGTTTGCTTCAAATTCAATTGACTTTCCTTCTGCAGTCATCATTTGAGCAGTCACAAAACATGGTCATGATTTGATCATGTTAAGCTATTTGAAAGATTAGGGTGATTGACTGACGTGTTTCCAGCAACCATATTTACAAACTTCCTTTCCTATTTCCCTGCAAAACATTTGCCCATGCAAAGTGGTTCAGCTTCTTGCAATTAAAACATTGCTGTCACCAACTAGGCAAGCTTACTTTTCCTATTTGTGGTATCCTTCATTGTATTTGCATTCAGTACTTGGAGCTTGATCTCTCCATTGGTTCTTCTGCAAGTTGTACTTTCCCCACTTCATTGACATGTAGTTAGAAAATTTCAGCTCTAAAAACTAATCAGTTTCCTCTTCAATATTTGCCTGTCAATGATGAGTCACCTCATAGATTTTGCAGTGAATAACTTTCCGGAGAGTGAGTTTCTCTTCTCTCAGCAGTCATACTCTAACAGAAAAAGCTCTTATTCCTGAGAAAATCTTACTTCTGATCAAATCATCTTTCAGTTGTCCAGACTTGTAAGATTCAATTAGACATTTCAGTGCAATCACATATTGACCAATATTCTCAGAGATAATGGGAACTGCAGATGCTGGAGATTCCAAGATAATAAAATGTGAGGCTGGATGAACACAGCAGGCCAAGCAGCATCTCAGGAGCACAAAAGCTGACGTTTCGGGCCTAGACCCTTCATCAGAGAGGGGGATGGGGGGAGGGAACTGGAATAAATAGGGAGAGAGGGGGAGGCGGACCGAAGATGGAGAGTAAAGAAGATAGGTGGAGAGGGTGTAGGTGGGGAGGTAGGGAGGGGATAGGTCAGCCCAGGGAAGACGGACAGGTCAAGGAGGTGGGATGAGGTTAGTAGGTAGCTGGGGGTGCGGCTTGGGGTGGGAGGAAGGGATGGGTGAGAGGAAGAACCGGTTAGGGAGGCAGAGACAGGTTGGACTGGTTTTGGGATGCAGTGGGTGGGGGGGAAGAGCTGGGCTGGTTGTGTGGTGCAGTGGGGGGAGGGGATGCACTGGGCTGGTTTAGGGATGCAGTAGGGGAAGGGGAGATTTTGAAACTGGTGAAGTCCACATTGATATCATATGGCTGCAGGGTTCCCAGGCGGAATATGAGTTGCTGTTCCTGCAACCTTCGGGTGGCATCATTGTGGCAGTGCAGGAGGCCCATGATGGACATGTCATCAAGAGAATGGGAGGGGGAGTGGAAATGGTTTGCGACTGGGAGGTGCAGTTGTTTGTTGCGAACTGAGCGGAGGTGTTCTGCAAAGCGGTCCCCAAGCCTCCGCTTGGTTTCCCCAATGTAGAGGAAGCCGCACCGGGTACAGTGGATGCAGTATACCACATTGGCAGATGTGCAGGTGAACCTCTGCTTAATGTGGAATGTCATCTTGGGGCCTGGGATGGGGGTGAGGGAGGAGGTGTGGGGACAAGTGTAGCATTTCCTGCGGTTGCAGGGGAAGGTGCCGGGTGTGGTGGGGTTGGAGGGCAGTGTGGAGCGAACAAGGGAGTCACGGAGAGAGTGGTCTCTCCGGAAAGCAGACAGGGGAGGGGATGGAAAAATGTCTTGGGTGGTGGGGTCGGATTGTAAATGGCGGAAGTGTCGGAGGATAATGCGTTGTATCCGGAGGTTGGTAGGGTGGTGTGTGAGAACGAGGGGGATCCTCTTGGGGCGGTTGTGGCGGGGGCGGGGTGTGAGGGATGTGTCGCGGGAAATGCGGGAGACGCGGTCAAGGGCGTTCTCAATCACCGTGGGGGGAAAGTTGCGGTCCTTAAAGAACTTGGACATCTGGGATGTGCAGGAATGGAATGTCTTATCGTGGGAGCAGATGCGGCGGAGGCGGAGGAATTGGGAATAGGGGATGGAATTTTTGCAGGAGGGTGGGTGGGAGGAGGTGTATTCTAGGTAGCTGTGGGAGTCGGTGGGCTTGAAATGGACATCAGTTACAAGCTGGTTGCCTGAGATGGAGACTGAGAGGTCCAGGAAGGTGAGGGATGTGCTGGAGATGGCCCAGGTGAACTGAAGGTTGGGGTGGAAGGTGTTGGTGAAGTGGATGAACTGTTCGAGCTCCTCTGGGGAGCAAGAGGCAGCGCCGATACAGTCATCAATGTACCGGAACATTGATGACTGTATCGGCGCTGCCTCTTGCTCCCCAGAGGAGCTCGAACAGTTCATCCACTTCACCAACACCTTCCACCCCAACCTTCAGTTCACCTGGGCCATCTCCAGCACATCCCTCACCTTCCTGGACCTCTCAGTCTCCATCTCAGGCAACCAGCTTGTAACTGATGTCCATTTCAAGCCCACCGACTCCCACAGCTACCTAGAATACACCTCCTCCCACCCACCCTCCTGCAAAAATTCCATCCCCTATTCCCAATTCCTCCGCCTCCGCCGCATCTGCTCCCACGATAAGACATTCCACTCCCGCACATCCCAGATGTCCAAGTTCTTTAAGGACCGCAACTTTCCCCCCACGGTGATTGAGAACGCCCTTGACCGCGTCTCCCGCATTTCCCGCGACACATCCCTCACACCCCGCCCCCGCCACAACCGCCCCAAGAGGATCCCCCTCGTTCTCACACACCACCCTACCAACCTCCGGATACAACGCATTATCCTCCGACACTTCCGCCATTTACAATCCGACCCCACCACCCAAGACATTTTTCCATCCCCTCCCCTGTCTGCTTTCCGGAGAGACCACTCTCTCCGTGACTCCCTTGTTCGCTCCACACTGCCCTCCAACCCCACCACACCCGGCACCTTCCCCTGCAACCGCAGGAAATGCTACACTTGTCCCCACACCTCCTCCCTCACCCCCATCCCAGGCCCCAAGATGACATTCCACATTAAGCAGAGGTTCACCTGCACATCTGCCAATGTGGTATACTGCATCCACTGTACCCGGTGCGGCTTCCTCTACATTGGGGAAACCAAGCGGAGGCTTGGGGACCGCTTTGCAGAACACCTCCGCTCAGTTCGCAACAAACAACTGCACCTCCCAGTCGCAAACCATTTCCACTCCCCCTCCCATTCTCTTGATGACATGTCCATCATGGGCCTCCTGCACTGCCACAATGATGCCACCCGAAGGTTGCAGGAACAGCAACTCATATTCCGCCTGGGAACCCTGCAGCCATATGGTATCAATGTGGACTTCACCAGTTTCAAAATCTCCCCTTCCCCCACTGCATCCCTAAACCAGCCCAGTTCATCCCCTCCCCCCACTGCACCACACAACCAGCCCAGCTCTTCCCCCCCACCCACTGCATCCCAAAACCAGTCCAACCTGTCTCTGCCTCCCTAACCGGTTCTTCCTCTCACCCATCCCTTCCTCCCACCCCAAGCCGCACCCCCAGCTACCTACTAACCTCATCCCACCTCCTTGACCTGTCCGTCTTCCCTGGACTGACCTATCCCCTCCCTACCTCCCCACCTACACCCTCTCCACCTATCTTCTTTACTCTCCATCTTCGGTCCGCCTCCCCCTCTCTCCCTATTTATTCCAGTTCCCTCCCCCCATCCCCCTCTCTGATGAAGGGTCTAGGCCCGAAACGTCAGCTTTTGTGCTCCTGAGATGCTGCTTGGCCTGCTGTGTTCATCCAGCCTCACATTTTATTATCTTGACCAATATTCTCACTCTTTATCTCTTTACACGCTCATGCCCATTACATTCTCCATCTACAAGAAACTATATGGTGCAAATTCCTGGCAAATAAAACCAAGCAAGTGCCTAGCAGTTCATTGATTGTTGATCCCAGCCTTCATGCAGCTACTTCTGTACAATATCCCTGCATCGTCCAGGTCCACCATCCTCCAAGACCCCCCCAACTATGCAAGTCCCAATCAGCAAACCACCAGCGACTTGCAGTCTTAAAGCACATTGAGGTTGATTTATCCCATGGGCTTAAGCAAATTCATCCTTGGATGTTATGGGAGGCTAGAGAAGAAATTACAGAGGCCCTTGCAGTGATTTTTGCTTAATCTTTAGCCACTGGTGAAGTTCCAGAAGACTGGAGGGTGGCAAATGTTGTTCCATTGTTCAAGGAAGGTAGCAAAGACAAGCCAGGGAACTACAAGCCAATGAGCCTGACAGCAGTGGTAGGCAAGTTATTGGACAGGATACTGAGGGACAGGATCAACCAACATTTAGAAAGTCGATGCATGATTAAGAATAGTCAGCATGGATTTGTGCGTAGGAAGTCATGTCTGACAATTCTTTTAGAGCTTTTTGAAGAGGTAACCAAGAGGATGGGTGAGGGTAGGGCAGTGGATGTTGTCTACATGGACATTATTAAGGCCTTTGACAAGGTCCCGAAAGGCAGGCTAGTCATGAAAGTTAGGTTGCACAGGATCCAGGGAAAGCTAGCTAATTGAATTCATAATTGGTTCAATTGTAGGAAGCAGAGGGAGATGGTTGGAGGTTGTTTCTCAGAGTGGAAAGGGAATGAGGGTGCAAAAAGGTAAAGAATGAGAATATTGGTCAATGTGTGATTGCACTGAAATGTCTACTTGAATCTTACAAGTTTGGACAACTGAAAGATGATTTGATCAGAAGTAGGGCTTTCTCAGGAATAAGAACTCTTTCTGTGACTAGAGGTGTGCCACAGGGGTCGGTGCTGGGACCTTTGTTATTTGTTATTTAAATAGTGATATGGATGTGAATGTATAAGATGTGATTAGTAAGTTTAAGGATGATACGACATTTGGACGTATTGTTGATAGCGAAGAAGGTTATCAAAAATTACAGAGGAATCTTGATCAGATGGGGAAGTGGGCTGAAGATTGGCAAATGCAATTCAATTCAGGTAGGTGTGAGGTGCTTCACTTTGGAAAGTCAAACCAAGGTAGGACCTATACAGTAAATGGTAAGGTCCTGAGGAGTGTTGTAGAGCAGAGGGACCTAGGAATACAAGTACATAGTTTGTTGAAAGCAGCGTCACAGGTGGACAGGGTGGTGAAGAAGGCATTTAGCATGCCGACCTTCATCAGATGAAGCATTGAGTATAGGAGTTGGGACATTATGTTACAGTTGCATAAGTCACTGGTGAGGCCGCACTGGGAATATTGTGCACAGTTTTGGTCACCCTGTTATAGGAAAGATGCAGTTAAACTGGAGAGTGTACAAAGAAGATTTATGAGGATGTTTCCAGGAACAATAGGCCTGAGTTATAGGGAAAGTTGGACAGAATAGGATTTTATCCTTGGAACACAGGAGATTGAGGGGTGACCTTATGCACATGTGTAAAATCATAAGAGGCATAGATAGGATGAAAGCATATAGTATTTTCCCATGGATTGGGAATTGAAAACTAGAGGGCATGGGTTTAAGGTGAGAGGGGAAGGGTTTAAGAAGGACCTGAGCAGGAATTTCTTCACACCGAGCGAGGTGCGTATATGGAAGGGGCTGCCAGAGAAAGTGGTTGAGACAGGGACAATAGCAACATTTAAAACACATTTGGATAGGTACATGGATGAAAAGGGTTCGGAGGGATACGGACCAAATGTGGGCAATTTGAATTAGCTGAGAAGGCACCGTGTCAGCATGGAGCAGTTGGGGCCTAAGTGCCCGTTTTCATGCTGCATTCTCTATAACTTCACTACAACAAATTGCCTGCTCTCGGATCTGCTCAGATACTACTTCAGGCTTATATGCTTCTGTCAAGTTACTTGGCAAGCAGGGACAGCCATGTATTTCATATATCGGCATGGAATGCTTTCTTATGAACATTGACTCACCATTGTTATGGCTCTTAGCTAGCCTTCTTATCACTCACTCACTTTAGTGTTTACTTGCAGGCTGCCAACCTCTGTTTGCTTACGTTATTTCCAGACTACACACTGAGACAGAGTTGTAAGCTGTAAGCCTCTGCAGTTTAACTTGCTATTGAGTTCAGAGACAGCAGATTATGATGGCGGGGAGCACTGAAGTGTCACAGATTGAACGGCACCGTGCTTTATCAATGTCAGAGCTGCAGTCTACAAGCAATGGTGAAGTGAAGGAGGACTACAGTTTTTCAGGGGGTACAGCCGCGGTGGCTTATTTTATGCAATGGGGAATCAGCCACAGTTAATCCTGCATGTCTAGTCCAAGCAGCCAGAGGATTATTGCTTTTTCACTTGGGATGGGTTGCAAAATCACTCCAGGGGTTAGGCCAGTTTCTCCCACAGTGAGTATGAGGTAGCGGAGGGCAGATGATGGCACCCACTCTTGCAGAACATAAATAAACGTTTGACCTTCTTGCAACCTTGCTGAATGTCCTTTTTGATTCGGGTCACAGGACTGAGATGTGGGCAGAAATTGCAGCATGCTAATTGGGTATAGTGGTGAAGCATCCTTTTGCAGTTATAAGGGCAAACTTAAAGACTGTGATGCATCTCAGCCTTCCAAACTACTAACTTTCAGTGGCTTCTACAATTCTTACCCATTCACTGAGGACAACCCAGCACCTCTCCTGTTCTTGCATCACCACTGATTGATTCTTCCCTGCTCTGCACATCTTGTCAACCAAGGCTTCCAGCTCCCTGTCTTGGAAGCAGGGAACTGGCTTGCTTTTCCTCTGAGACATTTTCAGGGTCAGGTACAATGGTTTGAGATGTGACCCACAGTTTTCAGCATCTGGATTGGTGTGCGGCTGGCCTTTAAACAGCAAAAGTTTGGAAGTCAAAAGGTCTGACCAATGGTGCACAATTCCACCTCCCTGGCTGTATGATTCCTTGTGAAATGCACACAGTTTGATTCATAATTAATGAGCTGAAAAGTGGAATGTCATGCGTAAAACATCCCCTGGGTCATAGCAGTTTGAACACCATAAAATTCCCTCACCACCACACTTCAGTTGCACTTGAGAAAATTCCACCCCATATTTCTTGTGATGTGTAGACTGACCACTACCCTGAAATCTTTATTTATACATCATGCCACCACAGGTCACATGAATATAATAAGCCACAGCATTGAAATGCATTTATCCAAATGCCTGACAATAGGGTGCCCCTTTTCCCAAAAGGGATTCCCCAATGTTTATTTTTTCTAGAAATTCATTCACACAAAGTAGGCATTGCTGGAAAGTCCAGCCTTTTTTGCTCATCTGTCATTGCCCTTCAGAAGATCATCGCCATGTCCCTTCTTGAAGCGCTGCAGTCCATGTTGGTGCCTTTACAGCTACCCATGGTGATGTCACAAAGTGAGTACTAGGACTTTGTCCAAAATACTTATCTCATTCCAGGAACCAGCCTTTTGGGTCACCAGTAGTAATCAGTGATGGCAGGATATTAATGGGAAACAATTCCAATTTCTTTGTTCTTTTAGTCAGGAAGTTGACAAACAGCTTGCTGTTAAAATTGCCACTCTGGCCAAACAAGTGGCTCACTTTGTCACAGCTGAAAACCAACCTACATCAAATCCAGAAACGAAATCAAAATGTAATCAAAGATGTGGAAAGCTGTGCTAAAATAAAAGCTACGTTTTTGTGCCAAAAGCAAACTTTTATATCAGAGGGGATTGTTTTGAGATACAGTACATTGCCATCTTCATCTCAAATATATTCTTTGGAGTTGATTTGAAATGTATCCTAATATGAGTCAATCTCAAAAGATGATGTATACAATATTTCCTTCAGTCTGCAAAATCTCATTCAACCGTACTTTCTAACAACCTAAATCACTTTTAATGTTTCATGGATGGCAATTGAGTTCTGTGCATTGAATAACCTTCATCTTTATGGGACTCACTAACTTAGGTATCACTTTGAATAAAGTTGCTATATCCTAGGTACTTAAATATCAATCACTCTATCTTTATTTAAATAAGCCATTTGTTTCTCCTTGAAAAGATGGATGGATCAGGGTAGTTTTATGCATTGGGAGCCAATAATCACAAAGACTTCAATTTTTTTTGTGTCCCCAGCTATAAATATTGAAAGCCATTTACTCTCTCTTTCAAATGTAAAAAAAGTCAAAACTCTACTTGCATCACAGACTGGATTATAGATAGAAGTATAATTATAGTTTACGTGTTTCTGATGTCTTGATACTAAAACAGGAAATTTCCAAATAATTTCTATTTATTGCCCAATATACGTCAGATTGGAAATGTTCTTCCGATAGTTAATTCAATTTGGTAGAGACTAGCTGAGCTGTGCAGATAAGCAGGGTATTACGCATGAACCCTTCTTAATGCTGAGTTACTTCCTTTCGGATGAGACAGTGTGGGGATACTATAATTAGTCTAATTATCCCTATACTAGGGAGTGGAGAATTAATTGTGACTTATTTTTGGCCAAATCCTGTAGACAGACTGTCTCAGCCGGCTCCTCTGCTCTTCATGATGAGGAGCTTCAGAGTGGGAAGGACACTTGTTTGGGCGCAATGTTGGCAAATCTGAACCCCATAACCTTCTTCTTAATTCCACCAGAAATCAGCCCTGAGCGGAAAGTCTATAATTGAGCTTCCTGCCCGTTTATCTATACCTTTAAATGTTTGAGTATGAACCTCAGTCTGCCTCTGCTGGCATTAACACATCTGCAGGTAGACCTGTTGCCATGGGTGGTGAAATGCATTCAGAGACTGATCGAGGGACTGGGCATTAGGCAAGAGCTGAGAGCCACCAATTGTGCTGGCCTCTGACACCTTTATATTCTCCTGCCCCGCCTCCCCTCCCCCACCCCCACTGTTCGCAACACAAGAATCATCCCCCCAAGCGCACTCACCATCCTGAGCCTCCAGGGGTGCTCATCTGGCATCTGCCATGACCTCCTTTTTGGCACTGTCGAGAGCAAGTGCATCTGGCTCTGCTTTCCCAGCAACTCTCATTGCCCTTTGCCAAAGGCATGTCAATGCCTGATCGGCGTGAGATTCTTGGGCCCTTCCCTCCATCTCCAGCTGGCTGCTGAGAAACCCACTGCCTCAACCAGAGTCCACCTTCTATGTGGGCATTAGGTCAGGAGAGGTATATATCCAGCAATGCTTCCCACTGCGATTAAACATACACTTGCAAAGTTCACACATGAATAATTGTATGCTTTGAGAGGGTGATCCTATCCAGACAGCGGGGTAGTTCTGATAAACTACCTTCTGTAACTCCTGTTTGTCTCTACATAGGTGATGCCTAACTTGCTAAGTATTTCCAGCATTTTTAGTGATTATTTCACATAGTCAATGGCTATGGGAAAGAAGAATGGAAAAAATTTAGGATGCAGCGGTTGAAATTAGTAGAAGTATGAAAGATGCATTCACATTTTTAGACAATTCTAAAATTGCTGTGTATAGTCAACTGAGGAAGTATTATTTCCAACCAAACAACAGTGTATTTAAGTTCCTATGACAACACATCTCCCAAATGTTGAAATCATCTTGGTTTGCAGACATTCTTGGACCCAAACTAGGAGAAAATTGATAAACATTAAGTCATACAATATTTGCACTCCCAGACAATTAAACATTGCAGTCTATTTTTGCTTTTTGCCAAGATTTAAAAAATGCTGAATTTGGTAAGTGTTTCTTTGCTGCTGGCACTGCATCGCTGTGGTTCACATTAATACATAACCACCGCAGACATATTGAGTAAAAGTGGAACCACAGTTACCATAGCATCTGAAAACTCCTAATAATTTAGTCGCTTGCTCTTGTTTGTGTTGCAATAAAACATGTTTTCTACTACGTTCTTGAAACTACTTTAGTCAAGACATTAGAAGAGTGAACTTCACACAGCTGTTATTCATTATGCTGTTTTCAACAGAAAGGGAAAAAAAAACCATGTTCCCTTTTAAAGCGGTGTCCTCACCTCCTCTGGAACTTTTTGGTTAGGCTCATTGGCTGTAACATCCTTTAAGGAAAAGTTCTTTGTAAAAAAAAGTTGCCTGCCACTGCAAATTCATCACAGCAGGATTTTTCATTGAAAGTAAAATTTGAAACAAATTGAACTGCAATATGTATAACACAGAATGAATTAATTTGCATGTGAAATTCTCTACAAAATCGCCACGGGTGACTGTCTGTGTGGAGTTTGCTCATTCTCCCATGTTTGCGTGGGTTTCCTCTGGATGCTCCAGTTTCCTCCCACAGTTCAAAGATGTGCAGGTTAGGTGGATCGGCCACAGTAAATTGCTCATAGTGTTCAGGGATGTGCAGGCGAGGTGGATTAGCCATGGAAATGTAGAGTTGCAGGGATTGGGGGTTCTGGGTGGGGATGTTCTTCAGAGGGTTGGTGTGGAGTCGATGGGCCAAATGGCTTGCATCCACGTTGAAGGGATTCCATGATTTGATATGATTCTGTGAAAATGCCAGTTGCACCACCATGGAGAAATCAATGAAGACCTGACAGAAAGAAAAGCAATGTTTTAAGTGTTGATCTGGGCAACACTTAGCAACCAACTCACCTCCCTGCCCTCCCAGCTAGGAACAGTCACAGATGAGGGAAGCTCCAGCAAAACGAAGGACTGAAAATATATTTTCTTCAATGAAAAATATCTCCACCTCCAAAAATAGTGAACAATTGTTAGACCTACGACCTCATCCTCAGCAGCAGAGGCAGAGATGTAGTGGGAATGTCGGTGGATAAATAATCCAGAGGTTATGGGTTTAAATCCCACAATGGTTGGTGGAATTCAATAAATTTGTAACTTGCGTTGCCTCCTAGTCTCGTCCAAATCACAATAGTGCAATGGAAATGAAAAATGGCTGCTACCACTTCTGCATGTTTCTAGAGTAGTGTGGCATGTGAATTTGTGTGTCTAAGCATTCAGGCTCTACTTTCAAGTGATAGGGTTCCTTCACGGGTCAGTTGCACAGTACAGGTTCACAACATCTATAACCATAAAGTCCTGCATGTGAGGCAAACTATATGGGATATAAATTCTGGCCAAAAGACAAACTTGATTACAGTCATCTCTGTGACCTTAAGGTAACCTTAAAAATGTCATCTCCAAGAAACAATTCACAAACACAATCCAATGTCTCATAGGCTGTACAGAGGCAGAGTGCTATTTTCTCTGAACTATTCCTCTGAAGTATTTGCCAAGATACGCTTCTATACAAAGCTGCCATTCTCACGTAATGTGCAGGACTGGGGATGGCAGGTGAGGCAATATTTCAGTAATCCTCTCACATTTACAATCTCCTTCAGTATCTGCGTGACGTGACTGGTGCTGCATGAATCAGAATAAGGTCGGCTATGTCAAAAATTCTTGTACGTGAATTCCATGGCCCTCTTTATTTGAGCCCTTGAATGTCCCACTGTATTGAGGACAATATTAGACATTTGTGGTTTTTTATGTATGCGTGTGTGATTTGAATTCTGTCTGCTCACATTACTAAAGACATACTTTTGGTATTCCCCATATATGTTCTTTGAAACTTTGGCCAATGGATCCAGCCATAGATTTCACTGCAACTAAGCCACAGTAAAACTAAGGTGGAACAAATTCATTAGCAAGACCAGGACTAGAATAACCTCCAGCAGCTGCCAAGCAACTCCCTCATGAAGATGTACTGAAGGTCCCTTTAGGATGCAAATATGCTCCAGGAGGCCCAGAGTTTTTTTTTGTTGCACTTTCTCTAGATAAGTGAGGTCCACCTCAAGTTGAGGGATGTGCTCGCACACCACCACAGAACTGTGTCATCTGCCGGAGTGGTACTTGCAACATGAGGGAATGGGTGGCCATCCTATCCCAGCAGCTGACAAGGTGACTGGCTCACATGTCACAAAACTGGCTGCTTCTAAGGGTTCACCAGGGTCCCATGAAATCTCTGAAATCCTCAACCCCGACAATTTGCCAACCTGTTACCAATACCATTTGTGCCAGATCACACCATTTCATCCCATCTCCCTGTGACAAAGTCACTGCTGCAGATTAGGCAGTAGGCTTGGCCTACAGAACTGGCATCCCCATGTGCTATAGTCTGTACACACATTGTATTGAGAGCATGATATTGAATATTCCAAGGATAGTTACTGGGAGACAAGAGCTACCCTCTGCAACTGCAGCTGATGTTTCCAATAGGCAACCCCCTGCCAAGACCATGCATAGATACTACGAAATCCATTCATGACCACAGCCGTCATGTAGCGGATAGTAGGCCTCCTGAAGATGAAACTGAGATTCATGGATTGGACTGGTGGAGACCTTGTAGTGCACTTTGTGCAAGGTGTACTTAATTCTTTCATGCAGTGCCCTGCACAACTGAAGCAGGCATAGAATAGACCCAATGGATGCTGAAAAGCTGGTATTATCTTCCAAGAAGGAGGAATATCACTTTCAAAATGACAGAGTGCCCCAGTGTTCAGGTGCAACAAGCCAGAGAGGGTCGAATTGACACCCAGTTTTAATAGATGTGACTGAAATGAAATGATTATTCAATTTCTTTACAGCTCGAAAGGTAAGCAGCCTCTATGTCTTCCCAGAAGGAAATGTGCCGTATTTTTGCTCGTTTTCTCAATGTTCAATTAGAGTTAACATTTTCAACTATTTGAAGGCTTTCCAATATGTGATGTTTCCTCAGTGAGCAGCAACATGATATTACATCATCTATGCCACCTATATGGCCTCAGAGACTGCTTTTCATCATTCCATGCATCCACCACCACACTCCTCAAGCCCGCCCACCCAACTACATGAATCAAGAGGGTCCATTCAAGGCAGGCAGTGATTGACTTGGTGTACAATTAGTCTTTAAATATGTTGCATAGGAAATTCCAGAAGGGCTTGGCTGTAGCAGATACTTATGATGCTTCTAAGTGAATAACAGTGTGAGTTTGAGGCGAGGTGTATGTATAATAAGGTTACTAGCAGAGAATTACAAGATAACTCACTAGAGCTCACAGAGACCCTCCTTGAACCTCCTCAAAATTGACACGTATCCAAATTTTGGTCACATGTTGCCCTTTGTTTTTAATATGCTTTTGCATTCACACTCTTGAAACTGTTCAGAGTATTTTGTTGAAAGTGGTTGGCAAGTCTGACAAATGTTTCTAAAGCAATAGAAGCTATTTCAATCTGCTATCGTGGAGTTGAAATATAATTTTTTGTTAAAGGCTCCAGTACAATTTAGAAGACTTGATCGACTTTTAAATGTTTGAGGTAATTTTACCATTTTTCAAAATGGCTGTCACACAGAATTGCATAAAATGTAACAGAATGCCTATGGGCGGTGTCTCAAGCACCTCATTAGTACAATTACATTCTCCCTGTTAGAGATATACTTAAAACTTAATGGGCGCATCATCACTTACTCATCTTAAGAGCACTTGGAAGCAGTTTTTAAAAACAAAATAAAATTTAACCATGATTTTCATTTCAATTGGATTTGTTGTGCCAACACTCAGGTTATTTGATGGTTTTAATTGAATCAAATGAATTTTTGCTTCCTCCTGTATTTTAAACACTGAATTCTAATACTTATTAGGCAAGTTCAAGGTTGCTTTCTACCTTCCTAAAGTTAATATGGCTACCAGCAGCTATAAATTATGATCTACTGCTCCATGGAGGGCAACATTTGTTTCAGCTTTTAAGGAACAGGTTTTGTTACTAATAAGAAACATTTGCAAAATGTTTTGTGAATTCTCAAGAAAAGTGTTACACAATGAATTTAAAAGATAACAATAGAACTTAATGAAACTATTATTCTATTGGAATCTTACTGAAATATGAACTTTGTTTTCCCTGGCTAATCAGCTGCATATTTGTACTCTTTTACTTCCAAGCTTGCCATCTTGCTTTCTGTCTATCCAATATTGAAGAACAAGAGCATTCCACAAAAAGTGTTTAATGCAATTAAAGACTGGAATTTGTAATTCAATTTTCAATTTAACTCGTATTTGATTCAGTTCAAGGAAATTCAAACATTAGTAAAATTGCCTGAAAGCTGAAAATCTGATTTGAGGCATTAATGGCGAGTTTGTTTCTCTTTGTTTATAACAAGGCATGTATGTACAAGCCCAATATGATGAATGCTGTTGCATCCTTCCAACATTTCACTAAAACTTTACAAAAAATACAAACCTTTTCCATTTGTCTCTGAAAAGTGTATAAACTTATATCAAAAAATGATTGAACATATATCCCAAGCAGTGAGCTGGCTTCTTTTTGTCAGATATGCTAGCTGTCAGTTTAACTTAACTTGAACATTAATTTGTTGATAGTATAATGTGGGAACAGACCATTCGGCCCAATATTCTCATGCCTTCCATAAGGGCGATAATCTCAAAAATATTCATTGTTCTCGCCCAGTCCCCTTATTCGTCTTCCTTTCAATCAGCAAAATAACCTCTTCTTAAATCTTGACATGGTCTTTCCTTCAGTCGTTATCTCAAATACTACATTCCTCAGCTTTTTAACACTTTGGTTGAAACTGATTCTCTGATTTCTGCCTATTGATTTAATATTATATCAATACTCCCGTATTTTGGTCTCTTTGGAAGCAGCCTTGAGTTTGCTTCAATGATAAATGAGTGTTGTACTAATAAGTTACATCTGTTTGATTTTATCATGAAATTTTGTCCTAATCTTTAATTAATTTGAACTTGCCTGGAAATGCTCAAGCTGACATCTGCAAGTTCTGAAGTGCTGAGCAGAAGCAACTTGTGTTAAACATGCTGTGTGGATTCCATGCATTCTCTTGGACTGAAGAGTTTTCATGTGCTAGTTGGTGCACATTAGAAGGCTTTAGGGTGACTCAAGGAGAATGGGGCATGCAGATTCTTGAATGTGACACTGAACATCCCAGTGAAGAAGGTGCAGTGGACTGATATACTGCACCTCCAGTTGAGAATAAGTTTATTTTGAGATAGTGTCTCTTGCAACAGCTGCTGCATGTCTGAATGGCCATGTGTCCTCCATCCCATCCCTCAGGCTAAGTCCTGAATTTCTGTTCTAAATGTTGATGAAGTCCCTCAATGTGTTTCAAGACTTTTTTGCAGACCTCTAGGTCCAAGTGAAAGGAGAAAAGATATATATCTTTTAGTAGAGTTCAAAGCCATTGGCAACAACAGCTGCCTGTTCAGTGGGTTGTTGTTAGCTTAATGCATTAGGTAAACTGCTGTACACTAAAACATCTCTTTAAGCTGAACTGGCAGGCAGTTTAACAGTCCATTAACTCGTTAGTGTTTCTGCTGTCAATCATTCCTCATGCACATTTCAAATCCTTTATCAAGATGGCACCTTAAGCTAAATACAGGCTAAACTAAAATTTCATCCCAAGATCTCATTTTGGCCATCTCAGAGACTCTTTGTCACCTAAAGAAACCGACAGAGTAACACCTCTTATTTGAAAACAGTAACATTTCATTCTTTCAATGTTTGAGACATCTCATTAAATTCTTATATTTTTATTTCCACATCACAGACACAAGTCCAAAGATGTGCAGATTAGGTGTTCTGGCTATGCTAAATTGTCCATAGGGTCTAGGGTGGGTTTGGGGGCCTGGGTATGATGCTCTTCAGAGGGTCAGTCTAGACTCAATGGGCCAAATAGCCTGCTTCCACGCTGTAGGGATTCTATGATCTATGATTCTATGATCCTCTTGAATCTCTGCTATAGCTTCCTTCTTGCCTCACAGCTTTCTTTATCTTGGAGGCCAAAAGGCATCAAGCTAAGATTTTGCTCATGTTTATATGGATTTGTGACTGCATCACATCATTTCTATTTTATTATCCTGCCATACTTTTTCAACATTCTATTTGCTTTTTATTATTTCTGGGTTTATCCTTTTGAAGTTCTTTTTAGTTCCTTGACAAAGAAAACTCCCAAATAATTTCCACATCACTGGCTTCCCCATTCAAAATCTAATTATTACAATTATAAAATTGTGATGTTATATTGCAAAATTTTACACTTCACATTGACTGTTATTCACTTTCAATTTATATTCTGTACCCATTCCAGTTTCTAATCCATATCTTTTGTTTAGCTCTCAGAATTATTTACAATGCCTATTAGAATTTTCTAGAAAAATGAACAATATGGTCTTTAGCCCTGTACGTAAATCCTGATTTACAAAGTTAACAGAAGAATTCAGATAGCAAAACCCTTGGGGTCACCTTTAATTAATTTCAGATACTTACAAAAATTGTCCTTATTCCTGTCCCCTAATTGGATATTAATCTAATTTTTTAAACTTCTCAAATTTACTATTCCATAATCTCCCCCGCTCATTCACTGTGTGGTACATTATCAAAGACTTTCTGAATGCCCATGCACACCAAGCCACTTTCATGTGCATTTCTTATATCTACAATTTCTGTCAGCTTTACAAAAACACATTTATCAACCACAAACTTTACTTTTGGAATTTTACCTGTTTGGTCTTGTTGTTTTCTTTACATCCAGATTTTTTTTTGTTTTTAACAGAAGTATCTAGGATTTGTCTTACCAAAGATGTTAAACTAATGTGCTAGTACTTTACCCAATTTACACTGCCTGTTAGAAGTCCGTTGGCAATTCTCCAGCTCGGAAGAACAGATTAACTATCAATAGCACTTTGGGTTCTCGTAGCAAAGTAGTGTCCCTAACTTGGAGCCAGGAGGCCCAGGTTCAAGTACCACCTGTTCTGGACGTGTGTCATAGCAGGTCTGAATAAATCTTTTAAAAAAAACTCGATAAAACTTTGAAATGTAATTTCTAAGATCTCTGCTTTTCCCAACGTTACAATTGTTTGATATTCTAATCACAGTGTCCTATTTGAAGTTTCTGTAATGTTTCCCTTTAAAATATTATATCTCACCTTGCTGTAACTAAATTAGGTTTTAAGTCGACCGAATATTAACCGATTTTGTAACTTATGCAGCCAAATGCATGAAAAAGTTGCCTTATCCATGCCATTGTCCTCTTCTGTCAAGTCACAGTTCACAATCCTCTTTTCACTGATACGTTTGCGATCATATCTTACAAAGCATATCTTCCTGTTGCTACTGTGGAAAAGAAAAATTTGTGTACTTTGAAGCTGTTGGTGTCCTGCTGATTAGATATGTATCAAATTAAAAACATCCTGGAGAGGGGAACAAGAAAAAATTATAAATTCCCTGATCTATCAGCTTTTGTAGACCAATTGAGAGTAACTTTTGTGGTTGTAGTGAAATCAATAATGCATTTTTTATTTTAAATACAGTTTACTATTCATTGTAAACTATTTAATTCAGATTATCAAGCAATTGAGTTTCACAAATATATTTAATTTAACCTAGACTTGACTATGCAGCTGATTTTTACATGACTAGCCTATGTTCTGCTAGTTTAAAAATGTTAAACTCAACACCAAGATTTTCTCCTGCCAAACGGAACTTAGTTCCTCGAAAGCGAAAGTGGCAGGTAGGTTGGGGCAGAAAACAAACTATCTTTTCCCCACATGAATCTGATCAATGACTATTTTAATTTGCAACTGGAAAGGGCACAGAGATGGAAAGGACAGTGTTCTCTTTATTCGGATCAGATTTCATTAATACCATTTTGGCCAGGATGCCACTTTAAACTGAGGTCTGTGCTTTGTTTTGTGCTTTAAGCTAATACTGTTGCCTGTTTGCTGAGGTATAGCTCTGGATTATCTCTTGGCTATGGTGCCTGTACATACACTCGTCCAACATTCCTGTTCCTGTTTCCAGATGGGCTGGTTACTATATTCTATTCCTTCCCTAGAGTTAAAATTGGACCCAAATACTTATTCCTTACAGTTAAATTCTTTATGCACATTGCTAATACTGATCTTGCCCCCCCCAGTCCTGATTGATTTTTGATTCTGCAATGGGTCTCCAAACAAAATTGGTATCCTGATACCAGGTTTTCCAATGAATTCAAAAAATCCCATGTTCATATCTCACCACAGAGATTGCCAGAAAAGTACATTTAGTATGTGCAAAGCTTTTATCAAGGTAGAGATGAAAAATGTTGTTCTGTTGAATGCAGGCCAAACATTCTCCGGACTAAATTACAAGTGAACAAATGTGCAGAAAGTTGTAGCTGCCTGACTGTCAGCTAGAACATGTCAGAACATCACACCTGGATGCTGGGTGTTTTTTTCTGATGAGGGCTACAAATTATGTTAGTGCAAACAGTTGAACATTCATTGACAATTATACTATTGTGGTTTAGCAAAACTCCTTTAGAACCTTCATTCGGTTCCATGAAATCAGGCATTGCAATTAGCTTAACAGCTATATTTCCCTCCCAAGTGATTCATCCTACCCATAAACTATTTATGATTTAATTCCATTTCATTAAAATCCAACTTCTCCAACAACCTACTCAAATTCACTATCAGGGTCTTTGAGGTCAGAGGCTGGGAACACAAGCATCCTGTGGAAAAGGATGTCAAATGAGGAGATAAGAATTATTCTTTTGAGCAGCCAAAGCAGAAATGCAAAGTACACCTTCTAATAGACATCAAAACTGAACAAGCCTTGGCGAGGGCTGAGTAAGCAAGAACTAAGAAACATCAAAGTACTCCAAGTCTTATCTACATTCTCCAGTGGATATAAAGAGGGCTTCATTTCAAAGATGACTCGTATTCTGACCTTTATGTATTCCTCTAACAACAGAAAATAAATGGTTTCTCTGACTATCATTTGTCATGATTCCTGTGCAGAAATTGGCTGTTATATTTTCTGCATTATAACCAGCATCACACTTCAAAGGGATTTAAATGGCTAATTGAATGCATTTGGAAGTCCTGAGATCACAAGAGGTGTTATATAAATATACATTTCTCTTTGTTGCCTTCACCATTTTGTCATTTCTCTAATTTAGATTCCACACTATGGAATTCTCTCTAAACTCCTCCACCTATGCTTTTTGTCTTCCTCCGAAAAAAACTTACATTTTAATTGCTTTTAGTCACACATGCAAACCTTTTCCACATTATTTACAGTTTGTCCATTTTCAATATTCTTTTGTAAGGAAGTTTGAAGTAGATTTTCTTTATTAAATGCATCAAATAAATAGCTTTGAGTTGAATAACTTCAGTTACCTATTCTAAATTGAAATATCTATGGCAAACAGGATCAGTGAAGTGATTATGCTGAAATATTTTATTTAAACGATAGTGATGTATTTTTGTAGCAAATGTCAAAATGCAATGTACAAAGAAAATCCAAAGCTCCGTGTACACCAGGCTGTGTTTTCCTTTGCAGGTGTGAAACAGTGGCAACTAATACAAGTTACAAAAAGACACTGAACAAATTCAACACCCGCATTCTTGAACAAATACTGGCCATTCCCTGGCAAAAAAACTGCTGAACGCAGGTAAACACTAGAATGCAAGAATGCCCAGTATATGTACGACCTTTTGAACTAGCTACAACTCCATTGGCTGGTTCATGTGGGAGATTGAATGATAGCAGCATCCCCAAGGCCATGCTCAATGGCAAGGTAGCTATCGTTATGAGACCAATAGGCCACACATATTTGTGATATGAGAAGGTCTGCAATCGAGACTCAAGTTGATTCGAACCAAAGTCAACAAATGAGAACCAAATAAGAATCGAAAGAACTGTGGATGCTTTAAATCAGGAACATAAACAAAGTTGCAGGACTGGCAGCATCCGTGGGTATGGGTAGGATGAATCACTTGGGAGGGAAATATAGCTGTTAAGCTAATTGCAATGCCTGATTTCATGGAACCGAATGAAGGTTCTAAAGGAGTTTTGCTAAACCACAATAGTATAGTATAAGGAAAAAGCAGAGCTAATGCTTCGGGAACTGTTCTGGGTTCGGGTCACTGGGCCTGAAACATTAACTTTGATTTCTCTTCACAGATGCTGCCAGACCTGCTATGCTTTTCCTGCAACTTTGTTCGACAAATGAGAAGTTACCACTGCTGACCAGATTATCTAGGAGCAAACAGAAAGAGGGGGAGGGGGTGTGGAGTTGAAAAGCGGAAGACGATTGACCAGATGATGAAAAAGAGAGACTAATAGAAGAAAGAAAACACCAGTCGTCCTCAGGCCAACACTATTTATCTGTGCCGTCTGCCAGAGGGAATGTCACTCATGAGCCAATCTCTGCAGCCACAGCAGACAATATCTAAATCAATAGGAATGTATACCTGGGGCACTGTTCATCATTTCCTGTGACAGACAAATATTATCAAGAAGCCACATAACAGTAAAATGTATTATACAATTTATTTATCTAACAAAGACCCAATTATTCTTAGTGTTTACTTACAAATGTTCCCTGACTACAAATGAAATGATTTAGCATGTCGAATTTATAGTATGCCATTCAATTAGAGATTCAGACAGAAGTTTCTGATTTAATTTCCAAACTTACAGCTTCCCTGCAGAGAAGGAAAATGATCTGATTGCAAGTAATTGTGAGACAATCATAAACACTAACTAGCAACTAGTTAGAAGAAAGTATTGGTAGACAATGGACAATAAATTGTCTGTCAATTCCTCGTTCTGAAAAATAATTTAGGGACAGATGTTAAAATGCATTGGAGAAATATTGAAACGTAAACAAAAACCTATGGAAGCAATTAGACAAAATACATAAAATATTTGAGTAAAAGGGCCTATTGCAAAGCCAGACACTTTCAATATGATCTAAACTATTTTATAAGTTGGTATTGGATGGAAATGATGTGACATGTTTGTAAGCAGATTTTGTGGCTTGAAGGATGCACGTATCGCTTACACAGTTTATTACTTAAATACTTCTGTACAATTAACATTCAACTATTTACTTCTATTGAGCTGTGGTACTAAATATAATTACACAATTAAGGCTGTACTGGAGACCATTTAGTGTCATACAATATTAGGGCTATCTAAATGTTTTAAAATCCACTCCCTGTTATCACCATCGCAAATATCAAACTGTTAATTATTCACCTGTTACAGTCCTGCCCAAGTAATGCATTCACCACAATTTCAACAAATAATATCAACATAGCTACACATTGTCATGAGATAAAATGTGCATTCACAACAGTTCAGTCTTTTTGTTTTATTAATGTGCAGTCCTTTTCATTACCATTAACGGGCTTTAATGATTTTAATGTGCTTACCAAAATAATACTGCATACCCTTAGGTATGATCATGCTTCAAGCGATCCCACAGTAAGGCGATATCTGAGACATGTATACCTTCAGGTCACATGCTCTGATACAGTGATAATATCACAAACAGACATAACTGACCATGAGACATCACGCAACACTATCGCATGCTCTAATTGTGGTTAGGAATGGAGTTCCATGATCTTGACCCAGCAACAATGAAAGGCCGGTAATATATTTCCAATTCAGTATGCTGTGTGGCTTGCAGGGGGACATCCATGTGAAGGTATCCCCTTTCATTTGCATCTCTTATTGAGGGTGGTAGAGGTCACAAGGTTGTAATGTCCTGTTAAGTAAGCCTCAATGAGTGAATCTCATACATGGTGCACACTGCAGCTACTATTCCTCAGTGGAAGAGAGATTGAATCTTTGAGCTGCTGCTTGAGTTGGCAATCAGAGGTTCTGCTTTGTGTTAGACAGTGGCAAATTTCCTGAGTGCAGCTGGAGCAGTATCCATCCAGGAAAGTGAGGAGTATTCCATCATACTCCTGACTAGAGACTTGGTGGAAAGGGTTGGGGCAGTCAGAAGCTGAGTTATACTGCAGAATTTTCCTTACTGGCTTTTTCTGTTCACCACAGTGATTATATAGTTGGCCTAGTTCAGTTTTTGGTCAATGCTAAACCACAGGGTGTTGATAACTTAATAACACACAATAAATATTGTTCTCTCCTCCCTTGAGAAATGGCCAAGTGAGAACTACAATCCTAACATATAAGTTATTTTACAAGCTATGACCTGGATCTTCTGGTTGTCTACCCAATACCCTATTGCCTCACTCACATTCCATTTTTTTCCTCCATATGGATACCCAGCATTTTCTGCCCAAAGCCAAATATCTCTATTGATACTCTACCACCCCCATACCCCAATGACGCCAGTAACCTCACACTTACCCTCCACAAACATCACTCTCCAACCCAATATGTAACCCCACTCCTGGATATGTGATATAGTCACCATTTCATCCACTTACCTGCCACCTCTATCACTGTACACACCTTGTCATTTTACCTTCTTAACAACCCATCTGCTTTCCTACCACCTCACCCACCTGTTGACCTATACAGTGGCCAAATTGCCATTCTGTACTGCCAACACCTAGGCACTTCACACCTTCGGTCACCTGACACTGTACACCAACACCCGACTTTAACCTGACAACACTGCACACCTGGCACCCTGTCGCTCACCTGCCACCCATCTGGCATTCTACTGCACACCTGGCACCCTGTCGCTCACCTGCCACCCATCTGGCACTCTACTGCCTTAACCCCTGGCCATCCTACTCACTTACCATTCTGCTACCTCATCCATCTCTCTGCAGACACCATATCCTCTCATCCACCTGGCGCACTAACCTCTTGCTTATTTGCCACCTTACCCCTTATCTACTTATTTTACATATCTTCCCTCTCCCAGTCATAATAAAAGTTGCTTTGGGACCATTAAACTGTGTTTACTCACTAGAACAGGCATTTATTACTGTAAAAAGGGGAGCGGTGATTATGCAGATCCACTCTGCAATCAGCTGGTTTCCTGGACTGCTTTTGTTGTGTCAGAGGTCTGCCTGGACAAAGCCTGGAAGCATAAGTGGGCAACTATAAACTGATCTGGAATAAAAATATGAATTCTTATCCAAATCAGAAAGTTCATATCAATGTAATCTTAGCAATAGAAATAAAAGCAGGATATTGTGTGGTTAACACAACCAATGTGTGTCACTCAATGCATCACTTCTTCATCATTACTTTCACATTTAAATTTTACCATTTTGCTTTCCTGTTATTGAAATTATTGGGAAATGCATTCAATAGATATTTTTGCTCCATTAGTTCTTTAATGTTTCCTGTCTGATATCAGTCTCCACTGGATAGGCAAGGATTGTATGCAACTACTGAAATGATTCCTTTATTTGCTATACATTTATTTTATTATTCTGAATTTGTAGAACTAAAATGTAGCACATTGTTTACAATAATCAAACATTACTGGAAATAACTCCAATCTAAGTCTAAATCCCATTACAAATATTTTGCTCATATTTGTTTGAGCTCTACTTTATTCCTCCTAAATCAGCTATCCAAATCCAGTTAAATTTTACCTTACATTTCTATTTTTTTCTTTTTTTATGCTTTCATTCTCAATCTTTATTCTTAATCTCTCTGTGTGAAAAATAACTTCTAAAACTCAGCCTCATCGCTTATCTTTAGCAGAAGATAAGTCTGCAATTATACTGAGAATTATAATTGTAAATACTGGAATATTTTGCACAGGGTGTGCCCCATAACTGTGGTATTATGGTAATCTTGGGCACAGATACATGTGACTCGTCATCCAAACTCTGTCAGAACTCAGCAGCAAGGGAAAATCTTGAAGCCGGGGTTGACAGACCCAGCAGCTGAGAACATCAGCACAGGTAGAGTGGAAATCAGGTGAAATCAAATAAAATGAATGTCAATGTTTCCATTCTGTGTGCTAAAAGTTTGGCAAGATGTATTCTCCACTATTGAGCTAGAACAGTTTATTTATTGGACCGTTAAACCACAATTCCACTTTGACGAACCCACAATTAAAGGCATCTGTCTCCATATTAAGTACACCCGCATTACCTAGAATCAGCCTTGAGTTGATTAGCATTGTATTTGTCAACAAATACTTAACTTAAAATACAACAGTCAGGCTTGGGAACAAGGGATTTTAAATTAACATGTAAACAGCCTGGGAACAAGAAGAGTGATTGGCACTCAATGATATAGAACTGAGCTCTGGTGGATAAAGGAAGGTGATAAAGAGATGAAAAACTGAAGAGCTACATTCAAATAATTTCTGGCAAGGACGCTATAGGCAGATTTTGCTGTCAGGGGTGGGATATGAGACAGGAGGGGGTGAAAATAAGCACCATGGGCCAGGTATACCATTTTAGCAACTCTATCCCAACTTCAGATCATTTTTGTGGAGTTGGGAGATGGGGCTCAAAGGGATTTATGCATCTGCACTGAACGGGTAGTTGATCCAGGCTAATTCATTTCAATTAAGGGAAGCCAACTAGAAGTTTTGAATTGATTTCCAAGTTTCTGAACCAGCCGAGCCAGTTTAGATGTCTATTATTGCATACCTAATTCCCAACTGAGGAAAGAGCCCAGTGTTTCAGATGGGTTCATCACCCCTCCCTTCCTCCTTGAATGCAACAACAGCCAAAGGTGCTCAAAGGTGAGCTCTGCCTGGACCTCTGGCTTCAAAAGCTAGCCTGCCATCCTTAATTGTAGAATCTGTCTCTGTAGTAATAAAGGGGAATACTTTCATGAAAATCGCATTGAGTGACTGTGACTCAGGGAGGAGTCTCCTGCCGTCAGTTCTTGGTGTTAAAAAAAGACAACATATCACAGAATTATTACTGGTCGGAGGAGGCCGTTCAGTCCATCATGCCCGCACTGGCTCTATTACTGAGTGGCAATATTTTCCACTTACTTTTCTCCTTTTGCACTTATCCGGTTCTTATCCAAATAATCATTCAGCCTCAATCGAACTTGCCTCCACCGCATTTCCAGGTAGTGTGTTTTATACCCTAACTATTCACTGTGTGAAAAAGTTTCATTAGCATGTCACTTTTGTAATAGTGGTATAAACTTCAGAATTGTAACAACCATTCATAGATTGAAAGAGTCAACAAAGATGAATTGTTACACATGAAGAAAAGCAGCAGTAACTCTGCCTGGAGTAAGCTGTTAAGGGACAGGGCCAAACCTATACAGTAATTAAAAGCAATTTGTCATGTCTGGGAAAAGATGAAGTCAAAGCAACTGTTTTGACATCTGCTTGATAACTGACTGCTTAATGCCACAAAATAAAGACTGCCCTGTTGAAGAATTTAAAGAGTTAACTACAGGAAAAAGCTGTGTCTTCAAACAGTTAAGGCCAAGTGTAACAAGAAGAAAAAAAATACTCTACAAAAGAAGCAAGCTTCAGTCTCAAAGACTCCAAAGGAATAAACAATATTTTGGATGAAAGGAATCTAAAAGATGATCAATAATATCACATCATGGGCCTGAAGGACAAAAAACTGTATAATACTCCATCACCAAAACCACCCACTACACAACTTGTCAATGTCCTTTGAGTTCCACTCTGTCTTCCTCATAGTTTACCATTCTTCCAAGTTTTGTGTCTCCTGCCAACTTTGTCCCCTGTGCACCAAGATTTAGATTATTAACATATATCAGGAAAGCAAGGGTCCTAATACCAACTACATTGCAAATTTTTGTCTGCTCAACAAATATTCATTCACAAATAGCTATCTGTTTCCTATCACTTTAGCCAATTTTTGTTTTTATTCACTCTGTTACTGTCCCTCTCTAAATACCCTGACCTAAAGCTTCCCTCTCAAGTCTGTTGTGTGCTTTCTCAGAAAATCAGTAAATTATTTGGCAGAAGTCTTGACTTTTTAGAAGGTTAACTGAAGAGTGAGAAAGGCAACAGGAACTGTGAGGAAGCAGTGCAGAATGGCAAGATATAAATCATAGCCGATATATGAGGTTTACACTACTTACTTTGGGAGATGGAGAAGTAGTGGTACTTGTGAGAAAGCAATTAGTGCTGGATTCAAAATGGAGTTTTTAAAAAAGTGACCTCACAGGAAATCTATAAGTTCAATGGTTTGTAAGAAGCTGCTATTCGGGATTGTCTACAAAGTGCTGCAAATTAGAAAAATACGTATTTTTCAACAAGTAGCTGCAATTGGATTTAACTGAGAATGTTGGGATTTACACAATGAGGTAATAAAAGTAACAAGATTAAAAGCTAAGACTTAAAGTATGGTTTGATAATCCTTAGCGCAAGGACTTTGCATTGCAGCAGGAGTATTTGGAATGAAATAAGGTTCCAAGAATGAATATTATTCTTGCAAGCTTAATCTAAGTAGAAGTTTTCAGAGCTCATGCCCATGATATTCTCCTTCTGAAACCACGTGTGTGAGAATGAGTCTCAGCTGCAACTGTTTGCTAATTACATTTCAGAGCTGGAGCAGAGGGACTGGTCTCTCACTGTAGAGTATCTGTGGTGCTGAGACTGTGGCATTCAGTCAGGTGATCACACTGCAGGTAAAGATTGAACAGGCCGAAAGGGGACATGTTGAGTACCATGCAGAGTAAAGGAAGTCAAGCAGGAGACCTGTGTGGCCATCCCCTCTCTCTAACAAATGTACCATTTTGGATACTGTTGCAGAGATGGCTTCTCAGGGAATAGTGGAGGAAGCCAAGTCCATGTCTCCACAATTGGCTCTGGAGCACAGAGGAGAAGGAGGAGAATGGCAGGGTTGCAGTGATAGGGCAATCAAAATGAAAGGAAACAGAACTGAATTTCAATGACCATGATAGAGACCCCGGGGTGATATGTTGCCTCCCTGGTGCCAAGGTCAAGGATGTAATGGAGTAGCAGCAGAGCATGCTGAAGGGGGAGGATGAACAGCCAGTGTTAGTGGTACATACTGAAACTCACATACTCAACTTCTTAAAAAATAGATTACATCTTACAAATAGAAGGCAGGAAATTGTGATGCAAATTAAAAACAAGACGTCAAAGGTTGTAATCTCAGCATTACTACCAGCACCACATGCTAACAAGAGTGAAAGTAACAATATATATCAGATGACTATGTCACTGGAGAAATGGCATAGGAGGGAGATATTCAGATTCCTAGGAGATTGGGATCATTTCTGGGAAATTTGGGACTGGGATAAGCAGCCCAGATTGCGTCTAGACAGGGCCAGGAGGAATGACCTCTGGGATGCTTGCTAATGCTGTAACGGGAGGTTGAAACTAGAATGACAGAAGAAACATGGGTGAGAAATAAATGAGTCTATAGTGCAAAACAAAAGCTAGGGTGACTTACAAGGTTGAAAAGACGAATCCAAAGGCTTTTTGTGTTAATGTGAGGTACATTTGTCATAATGTAGAGGTATTATCAGCCCAATAGAGAGAAGTAGTTCTGAATCCAAAACGTCAGCTTTTGTGCCCCTAAGATGCTGCTTGACCTGCTGTGTTCTTCCAGCTCCACACTTTGTTATCTTGGATTCTCCAGCATCTGCAGTTCCCATTATCTCTGGTTCTGAAATAGTAGTGATTACTGAGATATGGCTGCAGGGTTACAAAGGATATAAACTGAATATCCAAGATATTCATTATTAAGGAAGGAAAAAGTAAAAGGAAAAGGAAATGAAGTAGCATTCTTGGTAAATGATGAAATCAATGCAATAATGAATAAGGATGTTGGCATGGAAAGTCATAGCATGTAATCTGCACGGCAAAGATCAAAGAAAATACACCAAAGGGCCAAAAATATCTTTAAAGGTTGTTGATAATCACACAAACAGTAGTGGAGATGTAAGGGAAGGCACAAGAGAAGAGATCAGAAACACATGCAGTAAGGGTATAACTGTAACCATGAGTGACTTTAATTTACATATAGATAAGACAAACCAAGTTAGCAGTGGTGATGTGGAGGAGGATTTCATGGAATACATACATCTTTTTAGACCGATGCATTGTGAAACCAACCAGAGAAGAATCTTTTCTAGACTGCTTACTGTTCAATGAGAAATAAATAATTAATAATCTTGATGTGTGGGTTCCCTTGGGGAAGGGCAATCATAGCATGTTAGGATTCTACCTTCAGATGGAAGGTGTGGTAGTAAAATCTGAAACTAGGGTCTTGAATCTAAATAAAGAAAACTCTAAGAGTATAAGGTATGAATTAACAAGGATGGATTGAAGATCCTTATTAAAAGGGTTGACAGTGGATAGGCAATGCTTACAATTTGAATGTGGTACATGAACTATAACAATTGTTCACTCCTTTTTGGTGTAAATTAAAGCAGGAAAGGCACCTCAACTATGGCTTACAAAATCAATTATATATAGTATTAGAGGAGACATTTAAAATTCCCAGGAAAAGCAGGAAGCTTGAGGATTGGAAGCATTTTAGGATTCAGCAAAAAGAATACAAGAAGTTTGATGAAGAGGGGAAAAATAGAGTGTGAGAGTAAAATTTCAGGTAACAAAGAAGCTGATCGTAAAAGCTTCAATAAATATGTGATGAGGAAGAAAAGATTAATAAAGACAAATGTAGATTTCTTACAGCCAGAAGCTGGGGAAATGATAATGGAGAATAAATAAATAGCAGCAGAATTGAGCACATACTTTGGCTCTGTCATCATAAAACAAGGCATAAATAACATTTTGAAAAATGTTAGAAAACTAATGATCCAGTGAGAGTGTGGAATGAAGGAAATAAGCACATGCAGGATTGTAAGTTGCGAGGAGGATGCAAGAAGGCTTCAAGATGCTATCAACAATTTGAGTGAGTATGGTAGTCGGATCTCATGTGGCTAAATGTGAAGTAATGCACTTTGTTGTGAGAAGTAGAAAGGAAGAATATAATGGTGATATATCAGGAAGTATGCATATTCCAAGGGATCTGGGTGTCTTAGTACTCCAGATATTGAAAGTAGGCAGGCAGATGCAACAAGCAAATAGGAAGGCAAATGGTCTATCAGCTTTTATTGAGAGAAGATTTGTGTTCAGAAGTAGGAGTGTGCCATTTGGTTACCTTACCTATGAAAGGAGTTCACTAGGCTGATGCCAGGGATGGAAGGATTGTCCTATGAGGAGGAATTGATCTAATTGGGCTAACTGTTCAAAACAGTTTGCAAGGATGTGAGGAGATCTGATTGAAATGCATAAAATTCCGACAGGGCCAGATGGATTAGATGCAAGGAGGATATTTTCCTTGGTTGAGGAATCTAGAACCAGGAGACATAGTCTCAGGATATTGAGTAGATAATTTGGGACTGAGATGAAGAAAATATTCTTCACTCAGAAAGTAGTGAACCTGTGGAATTCTCTTTCCCATAAGGCTGTAGCGGCCAAGTCACGGAATATATTTAAGACAGAGACAGATAAATGTTCAGATTTTGGCAGTGGGATAGAGGATCAGCAATGATCATGTTGAATGGCCTACTCCTGCTTCTAGTTTCTCATTCTTCTATCCAGAAGTAAGTTTGAAAGCCAGAAACAGCGATGTCTTCTTTTTCCTACCTTCCCAAAGAGAAACTCCACCCAGTAATGTAAATTGTTATGATTAATTTGACAATGTAAGCCGGGAATTGCAAGGATATATTTAATGGTGCTATACTAAATATAGATAGCTATAGTTTCAGTGTGATTCATAGGCAATACAAATATTGTATATTTGCAGGAATGTAAATCATCTGTAACTATCTGAAGACCAATTATTAAGTGTAAAATATAAAACATGCTAAGATCCAGTAGAGAGCCATATTTAAAGGATTTATGACTATTGACTAAATCAACATTAAAATTTATTTCTATATTTATTGTGGGTAATGTTTATTGCAGTTGCACAAAGCTCATCTTCATTTTGAAATGTGGCTCCAATGGAAATCTTTTCAGACTGGAGTATATGTTTAGTGACTATAACAAAATGCAAATTAAGTAGACAATCATTTCAAATAAGATTAAAAGTGCTGCAGTTAGCAGCTAGAACAGCTGTGACATTGAAGGCACCAGCAGTGATAGAAATTAATGGTAGACAAATTGCTTCCTTTCTCATTTTGACTTCGATTCATTTCCTGGAGATCACATATTTCACTACCTTTTTAGTACCTAAAGTATTAATCATGGGACATGTCAAATATATTTAACACCACAGAGGGAAGCATTATCTTTGGATACTACCACCGCTTCGTTTATTTCTGCATTGTTTATAATTTGACCAGATGTAGATAAATATAATATTAATAAATTGCTAAAATAAAATGTCATTATAAAGTAAAGAAAAGAAATTAACAATGCAGTTGCTGTTACAAAAGCACAAATTGCATCTTGCGGAATTCAGTCCAAAGGATGGTTTGCATTATGAATAGCTCATTTACTGTTTTCTTATTTGCTCCTCGGATTGCAAAGCTTAGAGATATGAATCAACATATCAGGCCAAGAGAAGTATGTTCATTGAAGAATAGCCATACAGACTACAAACCTTAATTACAATGAAAAAATGGCAATGAATTGGTAGTAATCTGTTCATAATGGGGTTGAATTGACTGCAGTGCCCAAGGTATTGATGCTAAACCACAGTGGGTAATCCATGAGGGCCATTGACAAGACTTCACCCCCTGAGTCTGGAATGCAACTGTGCAGGGTATTCATCAGGCTTTCTGCTAAAGTTTGCAGGGTTAACTAATTTAAATATCCATTGGCAATTATCAGATCTACTATGCTGGGAAAGGAGACGGAGATGCCAGAGAATCACAATACAAAGGTGTTTGTCTCAGTGAACTGGCTGATGGATAACTATTGCAGATAGCTAATGTTTATGAATAAATTCCCTGCCAGCCTCATGAAAATGAATATTGCTCAGGTATCTCTTGGATGGTTCCATAGCTCTGGATCATCACGATTCCCCTGTTCCATGATTTTGCCCATGATTACATTATAGCTGATTGGTAATGTTATGCTACCTAACAGAGACTTCTTGAAGAAGCATCTGGCACTTGGAAAAAGGGAAAAAAGGTCCTTACCATTCAGTCAGGTTGCTCAAGTTGGCAAATTTCCTGGCTCAATGCGCCGTCCTCTGGATAAGTACTCTGAATGGTGCTTACTCCCCATTGACACATAGCGGAGGTGGCCACAGAGATTGCCGACTGCCAAAACACACTGGTTAAAAGCCTTGCCTCAATTCTGTGGCAATTTGTTACAGTTATTTTATTATATATTGGGCTCACTAGCCTTTAGCCTCACACCTCTTGGCCTCCCAAAACACTCCCTATGCTAATCGATGCCAAATAATGCTAACCCATGCACACCACTCAACCTGATGGCCTCTCATATCCTCCTTGCCAGTTCTTCCTCTGACCCTTCCCCAAGGGCCTCTCATGCCTCCATGCCAACACGTTCATACATTTAGCCTCAAAATCCCTTACATGACCCCATCCATTCCTGTAGATCATTGTAGTCTCAATGCAAACTCATGTTTCACCATCCACTAACTTTTTCCTTTAATCCCTTCATTGGAACTCACCCAGCATGCTCAGATAAAGTTATGTTACATAATCTATAACAAAATCAATATGTGGAAAACAAAATCATTCGATACGTTTAAATCCCTCAAATACAGTGTACTCATTCTTCCGCATCAATGATAGCTAAATCTTTAATAACCACTCGGAGCAGTTAATCAAACTGTATGAGCTCATAGTTTCCACCCCTGCCATCTCATTACCTGTGATGTAATAAGTTGTGATAACAGTCAAACAGTGATGATGCTATGATGATAGCATTTAAGTTTATGTCAAAATATCCAACGAAACTGCCAGAACTTTTATTTTCTTACCACAAAGTCAAGCAGGTGGCATTTTTTTCCCCAAATTTGCTAGTCCTCCATACTGGGTTTTGCAAAAAAAATAAAAATCTGTCAATTGTTTCTTCAAGGAACAAATACGTTCCCAGAGGTGCATGGTCATGCATTCCAGAGTTTGTATTGTCAGCCCCTAACCTTAAGACCTGTATACAATCTTAATGTTGACCATTCGGCTTTTCACTGAAAATGATGAGATCTAGATTGCATATGTGAGAGATAGCAGGAACTGCTGATGCTGGAGCCTGAGATAACAGGCACAATTTTGATGAAGGCTTTAGTGCACCAGTTAAGACTATG